>NC_045426.1:435677817-435855317 GCF_902635505.1 Sarcophilus harrisii | reverse complement strand
ACAAAAAGAGCTGCCACAAACATTCGTGCACATACAGGTCCCTTTCCCTTCTTTAGTATCTCTTTGGGATATAAGCCCAGTAGTAACACAGCTGGATCAAAGGGTATGAACGTTTTGCTAACTTTTTGAGCATAGTTCCAAATCGCTCTCTAGAATGGTTGGATCCATTCATAGTTCTACCAACAATGTATCAGTTTTCCCACATCTCCTCCAACATTCATCATTATGTTTTCCTGTCATCTTAGCCAATCTGACAGGTGTGTAAGTGGTATCTTAGAGTTGTCTTAATTTGCATTTCTCTGATCAATAGTGATTTGGAACAACTTTTCCTGTGGCTACAAATAGTTTCAATTTCAACTGCAAATTGTCTGTTCATATCCTTTGACCATTTATCAATTGGAGAATGGCTTGGTTTCTTATAAATTAGAGTCAGTTCTCTATATATTTTGGAAATGAGGCCTTTATCAGAACCTTTAACTGTGAAGATGTTTTCCCAGTTTGTTGCTTCCCTTCTAATCTTGTTTGCATTAGTTTTGTTTGTACAAAGGCTTTTTAATTTAATGTAATCAAAATTTTCTATTTTGTGATCAATAATGGTCTCTAGTTCATCTTTGGTCACAATTTCTTCCTCCTCCACAGGTCTGAGAGATAAACTATCCTATGTTCCTCTAATTTATTTCTAATCTCGTTCTTTATGCCTAAATCATGGACTCATTTTGATCTTATTTTGGTATATGATAAGTGTGGGTCCATGTCTAATTTCTGCCATACTAATTTCCAGTTTTCCCAGCAGTTTTTGTCAAATAATGAATTCTTATTTCAAAAGTTAGGATCTTTGGGTTTATCAAACACTAGATTGCTATAGTTGACTATTTTGTCTTGTGAACCTAACCTATTCCACTGATCAACTAATTTATTTCTTAGTCAATACCAAATAGTTTGGTGACTGCTGCTTTAGAATATAGTTTTAGATCAGGTACAGCTATGCCACCTTCATTTGATTTTTTTTTCATTAATTCCCTGGAGATTCTTGACCTTTTGTTCTTCCATATGAATTTTGTTGTTATTTTTTCTAGATCATTAAAATATTTTTTGGAGAGTCTGATTGGTATAGCATTAGATAAATAGATCCGTTTAGGGAGTATTGTCATCTTTATTATATTCGTTTGGCCTATCCAAGAGCACTTAATATTTTTCCAATTGTTTAAATCTGACTTTATTTATGTGGAAAGTTTTTTGTAATTTTGCTCATATAATTCCTGACTTTCCTTTAGTAGATAGATTCCCAAATATTTTATGCTATCGACAGTTATTCTGAATGGAATTTCTCTTTGTATCTCTTGCTGTTGGATTTTGTGGTGATGTATAAAAATGCTGAGGATTTATGGGGATTTATTTTGTATCCTGCAACTTTGCTAAAGTTATGAATTATTTCTAATAGCTTTTTAGTAGAATCTCCGAGGTTCTCTAAGTATACCATTATATCATCTGTAAAGAGTGATAATTTGCATTCCTCATTACCTACTCTAATTCCTTTAATCTCTTTCTCGACTCATTGCCGAGGCTAGTGTTTCTAATACAATATTGAATAATAATGGTGATAGTGGGCAACCTTGCTTCACTCCTGATCTTAGTGGGAAAGGTTGCAGTTTTTCCCTATTGCATATGATGCTTACTGATGGTTTTAAATATATGCTCCTGACTATTTTAAGGAAAAGTCCATTAATTCCTATCCTCTCAAGTGTTTTTATTAGGAATGGATGTTGGATTTTATCAAATGCTTTTTCTGCATCTATTGAGATGATCATATGGTTTTTGTTAATTTGGTTATTGATATAATCAATTATTCTAATAGTTTTCCTAATATTGAATCAGTGCTGCATTCCTGGTATAAATCCTACTTGGTCATGGTATATTATTCTGGGGATGATTTTCTGTAACCTTTTTGCTAATATTTTATTTAAGATTTTTGCATCAATATTCATTAGGGAGATTGATCTATAATTTTCTTTCTCTGTTTTCAACCTACCTGGTTTAGGTATCAGTACTATGTCTGTATCATAAAAGGAATTTGGTAGGACTCCTTCAATCCCTATTTTTTCAAATAGTTTATATAGCATTGGAATTAATTGTTCTTTAAATGTTTGGTAGAATGCACATGTAAATCCATCTGGTCCTGGGGATTTTTTTCTTAGGGAGTTGATTAATAATTTGTTCTATTTATTTGTCTATGAGGGACTATTTAATTAATTTACTTCTTCCTCTCTTAATCTGGGCAAACTATATTTTTGAAGGTATTCATCCATTTTATTTAAGTTATTGAATTTATTGGCATAAAGTTGGGCAAAGTAACTCCTAATTATTGCTCTAATTTCCTCTTCATTAGTGGCAAGTTCTCCCTTTTCATTTTTAAGACTAACAATTTAATTTTCCCCTTTCTTTTTTCTAATCAAATTTGCCAAAGGTTTATCTATTTTGTTGGTTTTTTCATAGAACCAACTCTCAGTTTTATTTATTAATTCAATAGTTTTTTTACTTTCAATTTTATTAATTTCTCCTTTTATTTTTAGAATTTCAAATTTAGTGTTTGACTGGGGATTTTTAATTTATTCCTTTTCTAGCTTTTTTAGTTGCAAGCCCAATTCATTGACCTTCTCTTTCTCTATTTTATGCAAGTAGGTCTCTAGAGATATAAAATTTCCCCTAATTATGACTTTGGCTGCATCCCACACATTTTGGTATAACATCTCATTATTGTCCTTTTCTTGGGTGAAATGATTGTGTCTATGATTTGCTGTTTCATCCAATCATTCTTTAGAATGAGATTATATAGTTTCTGATTATTTTTGGTCTATTTTCCTCTGGCTTTTTATTGAATATAATTTTCATTGCATCATGATCTGAAAAGGATACACTTACTATTTCTGCCTTTCTGCATTTGAATTTGAGGTCTTTATGTCCTAATATATGGTCAATTTTTGTATAGGTTCCTTGAATTACTGAAAAGAAAGAATACTTCTTTCTGTTTCCAATTAATTTTCCCCGAAGATCTATCATCCCTAACTTCTCTGTTATTCTATTTACCTCTTTAACTTCTCTCTTATTTATTTTGTGGTTTGATTTATCTAATTCTGAGAGTGCAAGGTCAAGATCTCCCACTATTATGGTTTTGTTGTCAATTTCTTCTTACAGCTCTCTTAACTTCTCCTTTAGGAAGTTAGATGCTATACCACTTGGTGCATATATGTTTATTATTGATATAGCTTCATTATCTATATTACCCTTTAGCAAGATATAGTAACCTTCCTTATCTCTTTTAATTAGATTAATTTTTTCTTTTGCTTGATCTGAGATCAGGATAACTACCCCTGCTTTTTTGGCTTCACCTGAAGCATAGTAGATTCTGCTCCAGCCTTTTACCTTTACTGTATATGTATCGCCCTGCTTCAAATGTGTTTCCTGCAAACAACATATTTTAGGATTCTGACTTTTAATCCAGTTTGCTATTGACCTTTGCTTTATGGGGGAGTTTACCCCATTCACATTTGTGGTTAAAATTACTAATTCTCTATTTCCTGCCATCTTGTGAACCCCCGATTATGCTTTTATCTTTTCTTTCCCTCTTACCCCCATCCCCAGTATTAAACTTGTGAGCAAGTGGTGCTCACTCAGCCCTCCCTCTTTAGGAACCCCTTCCCCACCTCAAAGTCCCTTCCCTTTTCTTTACCTATTTCCTTGAAAATTCTGTATTCACTTCTATTTAGCTTACTCCTTCCCTTTCCACTTTTTCCCTCCCACTTTTAAATGAGGTGGGAGAATTTCTCTGTAAATTGAATATGTCTAATATTTTTCTCTTTAAGCCAATTTTGATAAGAGTAAGTTACACACTATATTCATCCCCCTCCCTTCTTCCCCTCAAATATAATAAGTTTCCTTTGCCTCTTCGTGAGATGTAGTACCTTTACTTTTCCCTTTTTCTGGTACAATTTTCTTTCCACCTCTAGCTTCTTTTTTTATATTAGAACAGTAAAACCAATTATACATGTATTCTTTATGTATACTCATAACAGAAATATAGTCCCCAAGATTTCTTTTTACCTTTTTATGTTTCTCTTGAGTCCTATATTTGGAGATCAAACTCTTAGTTTAGTTCTGGTTTGTTTTTTTTTTTTTTTTCTGTCAGAAATAGATGGAATTAACCTATTTCATTGAATGTCCATCTTCTTTCCTGGAAGGAAAAATGCTCATTTTGGCTGGGTTATTCTTAGCTGCATACCAAGTTCCTTAGCATTTCAGAATATCAGATTTCAGACCCTTTGATCCTTTAATGTGGACACTGTTGGATCCTGAGTAATCCTGACTGTGGCTCCTCTGTATTTCAATTTTTTCCCTAGCTGCTTGTAGTATTTTTTCCTTGGTCTGATAGTTCTGGTATTTAGCCACAATATTTCTTGGGGTTTTGATTTTGGGATCTCTTTCAGTAGGTGATAGATGAATTCTTTCAACGTCTATTTTACCCTCTGTTTTATATAACATCTGGGCAGTTCTCTGATGATTTCCTGAAAAATAGTGTCTATACTCTTTTTTTATCATAATTTTCAGGAAGCCTAATAATTCTTAGATTATCTCTCCTAGATCTATTTTCCCAAGTAGGTATTACACATTTTTTTTTCAATTTTTTCATGTTTATGGTTTTGCTTGATTGATTCTTGGTGTCTCCTTGAGTCATTCATTTTCATTTGATCAATTCTAATTTTTAATAAATTATTTTCTTTGTTTACTTTTTTATTTATTTTTGTAATTGTCCAATTGAGTTTTGAAATGAGTTGTTTTGTTCTATGAAATTTTTTTCCATTTCATCAATTTTATTTTTTAGAGAGTTATTTTCTTTTTCCAATTCATGAATTCTGTTTTTCAGGGAGTTGATTTCTTTATCCACTGTATTTTTTAATGAGTAGGATGATTTATTCAGACCCTCTTGCCAACCTTCCCTTTCCTTTCCCCATTTTTCTTCTAGTTCTCTTGGAAGAGCCTTTTTAATTTCTTCTATGAGAGCATTGTGTGGTGGGGACTAGATCATATCCCCCTTTGGGGTTTCATCTAGAGTCAATCTGTTTTTAGTCTCCTCAGATTTTGAAGTCTGCTCTCTATCAGTATAGAAGCTATCTATAGTTAGAGACTACTTTAACTTTTTACTCATTTTGACAAAAAAGAAACAAAGAAAACAAAACAAAAAAATCAACTGTGATCTGCTTTTGGGGCAGTATGGTATTACCAAGCTTCCTCACCAGACAACAACTGCAGTGAAGCAGCAGTGGGACAGCAATGGCTGCATTGGGATCAGTGCAGTTGTGCTCTGAGAGCATGCTGAGTCACTCCAATTGTTGTGTGGGTGTGGCCAGGTCCCAAGAGACTCTCGCATTTTGTGGTTATAGTCTTTAACCCCTGTGTTTATAGCTTCTCTTCTGATCTACTGTCTTGCTGCCTGAGCAAAGAAGCTCACACTGTGGTAAAGTTCTCCCTCCAAATTTTCCACTGGCTGAGATCACACCCTGACCCCCCTTCCAGTCTGCTCAGCACGAGCTGTTTCCCCTGTTCTCTGCTAACTTTCCTGACCCTGAGCCTGGTCTAACCATCCCCTCCCATGAGCAAAAACCGATTTTTTCTGGAGAATTTTGAGATTATCTTCTATTGGTAATGTGTGTACTTCCAATATTTGTGTTTTGTTTTTTTTTTCAGTCAAGCACTAATTCCAAGGCCTTTCATAAAAGATGTAGTTTAAGGAAAGGAAGAGCTTAAATAGATGTGTGTGTCCTCTCCACCATTTTGGCTCCACCCCCTCTGCCAGACAATTTTTTTTAGTATTCTCAGCAGCTGTCGCATAGTCAGTTTTTGCTTCCAAAGCTTGGATCTTTTGGTATACTAAATACTAAGTTACTGTGACTATTTATTTCTGAATATTTTGTGCATAATCTATTCCACTGATTTACTGCTCCATTTCTTAGTCACCACCAGGTTGTTTTAATATTTTTTGCTTTGTAGTATAGTTGTTTATTTAATCTACTTTCTTTAACTTTTTTTTTCATTGATTCCTTTGATATTTTAGACCTTTTGTTTTTCCAGATGAATTTTGTTATTTTTTAATAACTCTACAAAATAATTTTTTGGTACTTTATTATAATACTAAATAAGAAAATTTAATTTAGAAACCATTGTTATTTTTATTACATTGACTATCAATTTTGCCAGTTGTTGAGATCTGTCTTTATCTGTCTGAAAAGTGTTTTTGTATTTGTGTTGATAGAGTTTCTTTGTATGTCTTAACATCGACTCCCACATATTTTATACTTTCTGCAGTTCTTTTAAAATAAATTTCTCTTTTTATCTCTTCCTGCTGAGTTTTGTTTGAAATATATAGAAATTCTGATGATTTATGTAAGTATATTTTTAATCTTTCAGCTTTATAAAAGTTGCTAATTGGTTTGACTAGTTTTTTTTAGTTGAGCTTGTAAGATTCTCTGAGTATACCATCATATTGTCTTGCAGTAATTTTTTATCCCTTATTGCCTAATCTTATTTTCTCAATTTTTTTGTCTTATCATTTTTATGGGTAACATTTCTAATACAATTTCAAGTAATAATGTGTGATAATGGTTATTTTTGCTTCAGCTCTGATCTTATTGGGAAGGCTTCTAGTTTATCCCAATTACTGCTTAATACTATTTATTTCTTTAAACAGTAATGGATATTGTTTTTGTCAAACTTTTTCTCTATTAACATAATCATATGAGTTTGGCTGTTTTATTGAGATGATCAATTGTACTTATAGTCTAACTAATACTGTATCACCTCTGCATTCTTGATTAAAAATAATACCAGAGAGGTGGAGCTAAGATGGCAGAATAAAGGCAGAGACTCATTGGAGTTCCACCCTAAACCCCTCCAAATATCTTTAAATAATAATGCTAAACAAATTTTAGAGCTCAATAATGAACAAAAAGATGGAGTGGAATGATTTTTCAGTCAAAGACAACTTGAAAAGTGGTCAGGAAAGGTCTTTTGCACCACAGTGGGAGTGTTACACAGTCCCAGTCCGGATTTTAAACGTGTAGCCCTGGCCTAGCAAACCAGGTAAAAACTTTGGGACCTATGAATCAGTGGCAGCAACAGTAGTTTCTAGATATCTCAGTCTCCAGGTGGCAAGGATGGCTTGGAAGTCTGTCAGGAACGTTTTGTTGTAGTAGTATGTGAGGGAACCCCAGCAATCAGGAGCAGGCCTTGGGAACCACTGAATCAGTGGTGGCAGTGGTAGTAAGAAGAGCAGCAGTGGCTTCCTGAGATAAGGGAATCAAATAATTGATCAGAAGAAAGTCTCTTCACTAACACTGAGGCAAGATTCTGTTGCTTTGCCCATACTCAGATACAGGATATAACCCTTGGCTCACAGTTCCAGAAGGAGAACTAATAAACTAGAACTTATGTCCACAATATATTGGGAAACCTCTTCACCATTCTAGAGCAGAAAAGAGTGCTTGTGGTCACTCACAGCCCAGAACACGGGCCAAGAGAGTAATAAATACACTTCTCCTTAGATCATATCACTTTGGAAGAACTGAAAGCTTATAGGTTCCCAGAAGAATTTCTGGAAATATCTGCACAAAACCCCTGAAGTTTGGGATGTACTCTCTACCCTGAAACAGAGCCTTACTTGAACAAAAAATTAAAATAGGTGTTACAGGCTAAGAAAATAAGTAAACAATAGGAAAAGATTCTGGCCATAGAAAGTTATTGTGGTGACAGGGAAGATCAAAACACACATTCAGAAGATAACAAAGTGAAAACTCCTGCATCTAAAATCTCCAATAAAAGTACGAATTGGTTTCAGTCCAGAAATGATACTGATACAAAAGGAAGTACAAAAAGCTAATGAGAAGAAGAATGCCTTAAAAAGAAAACTGGCCAAATTGAAAAGGAAGTACAAATATTACTGAGGAAAATAATTTTTCAAAAATTAGATTTGAGCAAATTGAAGCTAATGACTTTTTGGGAAATCAAGAAACAAAACAAAGTCAAAAGATTGAAAAAATAGTAAACAATGTGAAATATCTCACTGGAAAAACAACTGATCTGGAAAATAGATTCAAGAGAGATAAAAATTATTGGTCTTTCTGGAAGCCATGATCAAAATAAAGAATGTAGACATCATCTTTCAAGAAATTATCAAGGAAAACTTTTCTGATATTCTAGAAACAGAGTGTAAAGTAGAAATTGAAAGAATCCATTAATCACCTTCTGAAAGAGATCTCAAGATAAAAATTCCCATGAATATTATAGCCAAATTCCAGAACTCCCAGATCAAGGAAAAATATTGCAAGTATCCAGAAAGAAACAATTCAAGTATAGTGGAATTCCAATCAAGATGATGCAATATTTAGTATCTTCTTCATTAAAGGGCAAGAGGGCTTGGAATATAATATTCTGGAGAGCAAAGAAACTAGGATTACAACCAAGAATCCTTTACCCAATAAAACTGATTATAATCCTCCAGGGTAAAAAAGTAAATATTCAATGAAATAGAATATTTTCAAGTATTCTTGATGAAAAGACCAGAGCGGAGTAGAAAGTTTGACTTTTATATACAAGTCTCAGGAAGAAAAAAGGAATAATAAGGAAAGGAAAAGCTTAAGGGACTTAATAAGCTTAATCTATTCATATGCCTATATGGGAAGATGGTAGTTATAACTTATGAAAACTTTCTAATTATTAAGACAGTTAGAAGGTGTATATATATAGACAGAGGGTATGACAGGATAGTATCTAAAAAGTGAACTTGCCTTAAAATAAGTAAGAAAAAAAATTATGGCGGAGGGGAAGAAGGGAATGAGAGGGAGTGAATGAACCTTAATATCATCAGAATTGGTGCAAAGACAAAATTGTTACATGGATATAGAAAGCCATCTTATTCTGCAGGGAAGAAGGAGGGGAAAGGGAGAGAGTGATAAAAGGGAAGGCATATTGAAGAGGATGATCAGAAGCAAAATACTTTTTAAAAAAAATTCCAAATTTATTTTGTTTAAAAAAACAAAATAAGCAAAAAGAAAAACAGAAAAGGAATATAAAACAAAAGGAAGTAAAACAAAAGAGAACATTGTCATATGTCTCATAGAACATCAGGGACAATTCAAAATATATAACAAATAACAGTTCAATAAAGTATATATGTTAGTAAGAAAAATTATATTCATGAATATTCATCTTTTCTTTATTTCCTTGTAAATTATTTTTTTTTTATCTCTGCTATGTGCTTTTTTTTACTTTATTCTTTTTTTCCTCCTTTTATCTCCCTACCACAAGCAGGGTATAGTTAAGAAAGGATATATTTATATATACATGTATACATACATATACTTACACAGTCATACCCCTGCACATAGAACCATGCAATCTTTCCTATCCCTGCTGATCTTTTTGCTTTACTTCTGTTCCTAACTTGACTTTCTATTACTTAACCTCACCCCATTCATGGATAGGAATCCATGTCTTCTTCCTTTATCCTTTGCTTCCTTGTCTGTCCATCCCTCTACCCTTATTTCTTCATAAATTTTACCCTTCATAGCATAGTTAGTTATTTACCTATTTACCCATTACTGATGGGACTAGATTTTCAGAACTATGAGCCCTCCTCCTATCTCTAATGCCTCTGTGTCTATTCTTCTTGTTTTGGCTGCTGCTAAATCTTGTACAATTCTAATTGTACCTCCAGGGCATTTGAATTTTTTTTCTTCTTTCTTGCAGAATGTTCTCTTTGATCTGGGGATTACAAAATTTGACAATAATGTTCCTATGTGTTTTTTACAAAGGATTTCATTGAAGTGGTGATTGGTGGATTTTTTTCTATTTCTACTTTCCCCTCATATTCTATCACTATAGGACAAATTTCTTGTATTATTGTGTCAAGGTCCTTTTTTGATCATAATTTTCAGGCAGTCCAATTATTCTTATATTTTTTCTTTTTATCCTACTCTTAAAATCTGTCATTTTTCTTATAAGAACTTTCACATTTTGTTCTATTTTTTCATTCCTTATAATCTGTATCGTTTTTTCTTGGTCTCTGATAGCTTCATTGGCTTTTCCTTGCCCAATTCTAATTTTTGAAAAGTTATTTTTACCTTTGAGACTTCGTATCTCCTTTTCTAGTTTGTTAACTTTTTTCATAATTTTCTTGTTTTTCTTGGATAGTTTTTAGTTTTTTCTCAATGTTTCTCATTTGATTATTAAATTCTTTTTTGAGTTCTATAAGTTCTTTTCAGTCAGGGAGCCATTTTATATTACTTTTTGGGGAGAAGCTTTTTTATATCAGTGTTCTCCTTTGAAGAGGAATCCTGGTTTTTCCTATTCCCAGAGTATGTTCTTATGGTGAGGTTCTTTCTTCTTTGCTGGTCCATTTTTTAAAAAATAAAAAGTATTAATGTAAGCACTTCTAATCCTGGAATGGGGGACTGGTGTCTCCAGCTTCAATTCAGCTTTCCCCTCAACTAGGAAATTAAAACCAAGAGCTCCACACACCAGCAAGTGCCAACACCAGATATTCTAGTGCTGTGCCTGAGCTGAGTCATGTTCCCTCCTGCCTAATCGAGACAGACCTTTCCTGAAATCCTTCCAAGGTATCTTAACTTGGAAAATTAGTATACTCCAAATGTTTGTGGATTCTGTCACTCCAAAATGTCTTGTTTACTCTCCACTATTTAGATTTCAACTCTCCCCTCCCCCCAAAGTAAAACACTTTTGAGGAAGGACAAGATGAAAGAAGAAAGAGAATAGAATAAATGGGCATGGGACAAATAGAATGGAGGGGAATACAATTAGGAATAGTAACAAACAGAAAGTTTTTCTAATAAGATCCTCATTTCTCAACTAGATAGAGAACTGAGTCAAATTTATAAAAATAACAGCCATTTGCAAGTTGATAAAAGATAAAAAGATATGTAGTTTTCAGATAAAGTAATCAAAGCCAGCTATAGCCATATGGAAAAAACCCCCCCAAAAACCTCTTAACTCCTATTGATTAGAGAAATGCAAATCAAGACAATTCTACATCTCATCTCTGGCTAATGGGCCAGAAAAGAAAAATGACAAATGTTGGCAGGAATGTAGTAAAATATGAGACATTAATGCATTTTTGGTGGATTTGATTCAACTCTTCTGTAGAGCAATTTGAAACTATGAACAATGGGCTACAAAATTATGCATACCCTTTGATCTAAGAATACCAGTCCTTCCCTCCTTCCCTTTTCTCCCCCTGGCCACATAGGATATCATACCCTTACCTATAGACAAGCTCTTAAAATAATTTTTTCTTTTCTTTTACACCTCTGAATCCTCCCAAGATATTTTGTGATTTACTGGCTAGATTTATCACTTAAGGATTATGCCTTACAGCAAAACCAATCTAATTTTCATTGGCCACTGTTAGCTTCTAGGTCAATCCCGATTTGGTCATTGTTTGGGTCCTGATTGAATCAGATTGAATGTAAATAGCAATCATTTCTGTTTTTAGAAATCATGAGGGTCTTCTCCTCCCAGATTTATTCTTTTATTTCTTTAGATTTTTTTGGACTAGGTGAAAGAGGAGATTCTTTGTTTCAATGCTTCCTAGTTTTAATCACTGAATGGGTGTGACCTCAGTTAAATTGAGACCTGTTGAAGACCTCAGTTTAAAAAGGCCAGGGCCAGGGCCGTCTCCAAGATCTATATCTGGTTACAGGTCCCAGATGGCTCTCAAAACTGAGGCAGATGACCTTGAACAGCTCTCCTTCACTCAAATCCAATTCACTTGCATATCACAGCATCACCTCCCTGATGTCATGGTTCTCTTCAAGAATGAAGGACAAAAAATGATTATATTATTACTAGGCAGGTATCCCAAAAGATTAAAAGGAAAAGAACTTATATATACAAAAATATTTATAGCAACTCTTTTCTGAGAACAAAGAATTGGACATGAAGGAATGACATCAATTGGGGAAATTCTGAATTAATTGTGGCATGTGTTTGTGAAAGAATACTATTGTGCTAAAAGAAATGATGAGTAGGATGCTCTCAGAAAAACCTGGAAAGGCTTTCCTACACTCATGCAAAGTTAAATATGCTATGTACAAAGTAACAGTAATGTTTTGGAATGATTGTGCATGACTGCTACTCTCAGCAATGTAACAAATCTTTGTACATATGTTATCTCAGTTGTTCCTCACAAGAACCCTGTGAAATGGGTGCTATTATTATTCCCATTTTATAGATGAGGAAACTAAAGTACTGAAGAGAAAGATCATAAAGCTATTAAGTGTCTGAAGGAGGATTTATACTTGGGTTCACCTGACTCCAACTTTAGTGTTCCATTCACTATTTCTCTGATGTCAGACCCAAATAAAAATGGAAACACAAATATGAAATAAGAATCCTTGTGTGCTGCATATTGACTTCATTTTTAAATGCATAATCAGTCAATATTAATTATCTACTATGTGCTAAGCACTAGAAATACAAAAAAGGACAAAAGACAAATCTTTGCTCTAAGAAACTAACCATCTAATGAGTTATATGCTTGATACCTCTGACCTATGCAACCAAGTGGATAGTGAAGTTTAGTAATCTATGCTTAGGTAAATGAAAATTATCAAAAATGACACAGTTTCCAAGATGGATTGTTACAATGTTGGTGCCATTATTAGAAATAAGGAAGTTGGGAGAGACTGATATATTTTGGCATTATAATGTAAATGTTAAACAGCTTTTATTGTAAGTTTGGAGAAATTATCTAATCTTGACATTTGTTTTGAATTTTTCTTTTGAATTTTTGGATAGTCATCTCTCATTTGACTATTTTATTTGAAGAATTCTGACAAATTTTGAACCATTTTAAGTCCAATCTCATCCATTCTGCTATTCTTGCAAACATTTAGCAGGCTTTAATAACTGTTTATTGAAATCTTTATAGTTGTTTTAAATCTTAGATATTATAATGTCCTTATAATGTTTAGATTATCATTAACTGTGAGAAAGTATGTTTGCAAAATTAAAGTCTGGCATACTCTGAGTGTGGCAAAGTTTAAAAATATATTTTGAATTAGAGGTACCATATTCTGATTCTTTGTTGTTCAGTCATATCTGACTATGTAATTTTTAGTAAGTTAGAGAAACTTTTCTGAAGTTGCTTTTGTCTAGATTGTAAAATGAAGGAACAGATCATTATTATGTGTTCTAATAATGTCTACAGGTAGAAGTATTTAATTTAGAACCCAATTAGTAAGAATAATTAGTTTTTAAAAAGCAAATGATCTGATTATGTCTAATATCCTGGGCTAGCATATCCTAAAGGTATTTCTCTTTGGCCTTTACTTTACTCCTTTTTTTGAAATCAGTCTTCCCAGAAATGCCCTTGTGGTATTTTATCATAGGACTCTTTTTCCAACTGTATATTTTCCTTTTTTAAAGCATACCTTTTTAGTATACCCAGAATGTGTTTAATGATTCTTTCCCCTTGTCAAAGCAGCTATTGGTTATTCCTTATTAGAAGACTACAGAGTTCTCACTTTTCAGACATGGATGGCAAGTCCTGTAGAACTTTGTTGGAGTGAGTATGATTATATTGCTGATTGACTAGCTTTGTTTGGTATTTTTAAATTGATGATCCTATCTTGTCATTTAGTGTTCACTGGACTTCCAAGGTGAAATAATGTAAATTATTCAAGCTTGGTTTGATATTTATAGCACATCTATTTCCAAATCAGGAGACCGAGCATGTCTTTGGAGAGAACAAAAGATAATGTACTAATTGTATTAAATTCAAGGGATAATAGAAGGGTTGAAGAGGTGATCAATTTTACTTGCTTATTCCACAACATATAGCCACAAATATGTAGTTTTGTAATAAACATTTCTGGAATACCACTCAAAGGTGAAAGCAAAATCCAATGCATAAGTCAATATATGTTCTAGGAAGGTTTATTAAAAGATATGGTGCATCTGGATAGATCTCAGAAGGAGAACAAATATAGGAAATATGAAACTTTCTAGGGCCTCTCTTGCTGTTTCCAGATAAAAGCTATTCTTTTTTCAGGCCTATAAAGTTTCTCTTCCTACATCAACCATTGACATATCAATAAAAATTTCAGCATCCAGGTAAAGAGAATAGGATAAATCTCTGGCAGCAATGCAGTTTGAACCTTAATTGCTATTTATTTTTTAAAAGGAATTATGTGTTTGATTTCACTTGTATTTATACACTTGTTTTAGATCAGCTTGCAAGGAAAAAGTGACTACTGGATCATAGTAAAAACATACTAAATACTTGTTGATCAATTGACTAATTGATTCATTGAGCAGTTTCTTATAATTAGCCCAAGGATTACACATTCAGTGACCCTAAAGTTGTTGTTTTCTCAAGATGGTTGATTTATACAATTTACATTCCAATAATTATCCTGATAATGATCTTTGAAGAAGCTGTTATATTAGAATAAGTGATAATGCTAGTCAGACTTTTTGCAATGTTTACCAAACGGGGAGGCTGTTGAACTTATAACATGTGTAACTATGTATTCAAACATTCCTCTCAAGGCAACGAAACAGTTTGAAACCTAACTCTGAATTCTGAGAATTATAGTCTTGAGCAGATAGCAGTTTTTCTCATTCTGTGAAGGCCTGAAACTGTGGTGAGCTCTGAGCCTTTGGAAGACTTTCTCCACACTGAGAATTTTGAATTGAGATCGCAGAACTGACAGGCACATTTGAGAGCAGTGAGCATAGAGGCAATGGCTCATGTAGGAGTCAGGGGATAGAGAAAAAAGTCCTTCTAGGTATTTTGCAATCTGCATTCAGAGACTAAAGAATAAGCATTATAAACTTGGCTTCAGTGACCATAGTCTTGGTTCATTAGAAGGTATAGAAAGTGGACAGCCTGAATGAATTGACTATGGAGCTATGTTGTTACTCACTGAAACCAATGAAAGGAGAGTTCTGGTTTAATTCTTTTTCCCAGTTCCTGTTGTGGGCAGTCATTTCCCACATGACTTACTCTATGTAAGCTGTTTCTAATTCCTGATCTATTTCATATAAAATATGACAAGTCATAATTCTTTGTGATCCTTATCAATTGTCTATAAAATAAATGCAAAGGAAGAATTGTATACAAAGGAAGTAAAATAAATAGAATTTATTTTTGTTAGCATTTTTTCAGCATTTTACATTTGTAAATACTTTACAAGTTTTTTATTTGCTTCTCACAACAACCTTGAAAACTAGTGTTATCAATCTTCCCATTTCACAGATGAGGAAAATGAGTCACAGGGAAGTTAAGTGATTTGTCCACAATCATATATCTAATATGTATACAAGACTGGTTTTGAACTTGTTTTCCAAGCATTACGTCTGATACTCTATATACTGACCTATTTAACTGTCTCTAGGAATCCATGGCATTGCTGATGAAGATGAATGAGACACAGAGGATAAATCTTTTTCTGTGTTGGCTAAAGGGTGGAGATGGAATGTAGCTGTATTCTTTGCTTTCCCACAATTCTCCTGGAGACTGAGTTGATTAGATAGAATCTTAGGGTTTTGATTATGTTTATAATAAACTTTGAAATAGGAGAGGCAGACAAACCATGTGACTTTGGATTTTTCATTTCTGGGCAATGGGAGTCATTGGTAAGGAAGCTTCAAATAGTTCAGGCAGAATTTTTTTTTTTTTTCCCAGCAGAATTCCTGTCCTCTGGAGTTATGGATGAGGTAGAGGTCAAGTCTAATAAAAGTGTGCCAAAGAAAGGTGCAGTTGGGGAAGAGTGGTCACATGCTATTTTAAAGGTTCAGCTTATTAATTTTGGCTATATCTCTACTTTGAAATTTGGGCCATTTTTGGATACTCTGTAGACGGAAGGGGATTTGAAGGTAAAGAGTTATCTGTTCTTATTACACTGAGAAATACAATAGAAAAAACACTTCTGCTTTTGGTATCCAGAAGGACACATATCTAATACTGTTATGGTTAATTGGTTTCCCTGTTCTATTTGTGCCCATTATCAAGTCAGTCTAGAGTCTGTGATTTTTCACAGATTGCTGCCCTGCCAATATTCCCCCAAATCACCTTCTATCCTTATAGTAACCTTATACCCACAAAGTTTAACAATAGATCCAGGCTCTATTTTGTTTTATTTTTAGGTTTCTGAAAGGGTTTTTATTGTTATTAATTGCAGGGTAACAGATGGGGGTTGAAAACAAAGAAGAAGATAGTCATGCTCTTACAGGAGAGACTTAAAGATATACCCAAAATATTGTTTACTCTGGTTAAAAAATTGTGGAAATGCAATTAAAACTCTTTATAATGTGGGCACTGTGGGCACAAAAGGATTGATTGATCATGTAAAAGGAAAGCTTTTTAAAAATTAATATTTTTTTTAACCAACAAAAATGCATCTTCTCTTCCTCCTCCTTTATGCCCTACCTATGTCAATTGAAAAAAAAAACAGCAAAAACAAAACTACCACAAACATGTATAGTCAAGCAGAACAAATTCCTCCAATGGTTTTGTCCAAAGGATATATGTCTCACTTTGTACTTTTGAGAGCATTCTCTTTCTTTCAGGAGGAAGGTAGTATGTTTCATCATGAGTCTTGGTTTGTCACTGTGTTGATCAGAGTTTCCAAGCATTCAGAACTGTCTTTCTAAATTCTTTGCTTTCTGATTCTAAGAGATGTGGGCATTTTTATGAGTTTCTGAAATATGATGTATAGGACTTTATTTTTAATTGTGGCTTTCACATAGACCAATGGTTTTTGAATTATTTCTTCTCAATCTGTTTTCCAGGTCAACTGTTTATTTTTGCTATGACATGCGTATGTTCCCCCCCCTATATTTTTTAGTTTTTTGGCATTGTTTTAGTATTTCTTTTTTTCGTAGGATCATTGGCTTTTTTTTGGTCCGTTTTAGTTTTCAAGGAATTTGTTACTTGGGCAAGGTTTTGTGTCCCTTATACCAAGCTGTTAATTTTTTTGATAATTATTTTCTTCCACGGTTCTGATTTCTTCCCATTTTTTCTCTAGTATTGAATTTTAATTTATAAAAAATATTTTAACTCTTTAAAAAAATTTCTTTTCTCATATCTTCCAGGATTTCTAGTTGAACTTGTACCCAAACTATGTTTTTCTTTGAAGATTTGCATATAAATAATTTGGAGTCATTTTTTTCTTCTAGACTAGCATCTTGATCATCCCTGTCACCATATTATCTTTTTATGGAGGGGGTTCTTTTTGTTTGCTTATTCTTCCACGTTACATTTTATATTTTTTCAAAATCTTAGGGAAAATTTGGACAGATAATCTCAAGCTTTCAGTATCCTCAAATAATCTGGTCTAATGCAGTGAAGAGAATATTGGGTCTGAACTCAGAACCTGATTTCAAATTCAGACATAGAAACTTACTAGCCAAGTTACCCTGGGCAGATCAGTTAACTTCTATTTGTCTCATTTTCCCCATCTATAAAATGGTTATGAAAATGGTACCTACCTTAGGGTGATTGTGAGGTTCAAATAAGATAATAATTTTAAGGTGCTTAACACAGTGCCTGGTGCATAGTAAGCATTAAATGGATGTTTATTTTATCATTGTTGTAACTGTTATTATCACTGCCATCTTAGTCTGAGCTTTCAAGTTCTTAATCTGCATTTGGGTCTGAGCAACATTCCTAGGCTTATCCCTCTTTGGAGTTCCAGTATATTGCTTTTGGGCTTAGCTATAAGGAAAGATCTGCTAGTATAGAGTAGTCTGCCTTTGGCATGAGATTTGTGCCTTGGTTATTCTGCTGTAGGTTTTAGACATGACTGGAAACTGGAACTGAGATCTCATTCTTCTGTAGTCAGAGCCATAAAGTTGATGTTTCCTTCTGAACTTGCTTCTCGTTATGTACACAGACCATGGCCTACAACTATTCTATACCCTGGACTGCAATCCCTAGGTATATTTTCCCTCTTTAATTTCCCTTAGATTTGCTACAAAGAACTTGGTAGTGATAGAAAGAACTGTTATTTGAGTTCGATTCCTGGTCCCTGCACAGGTTTTTGTCCTTCTGTGTTGGCTTTGGATTTTTTTTTTCCCTGATATATAACCTTTCTCTGAGATCAACACTCTGTAATGTAGTTCCAACTAGACAGGTCTCCAGTATTTTCTAGCCTATTTTTAATATGAATATAGACTGAAAAATGATAAATTGAATTTTTTTTCTTGGATTTCCGGAAACAGATTCAGTCTAGTACATTTTGTAGATTTTCGTGAAGTTAGGCTGGAGACCTTGGATGAACCTCTTTCTGTCATCTTCAGGGCCATAATTTTTTGTAGCACACACAAATCTTGTCTAAGCCAGTGAAAGATGCTCTTGACTCTAGGCAAGGCACATGACACTTTTATATAAGGGTTCTGTCCTTTGAATATCATAGATGACAAACAATTACATTAAAAGTACAATTCATATTTCTGATTCAATGGATAATTGTTAGAGAATTGAGGTGATTAGCTATCTGATGACAACTAGCAATGTATAGAACGTATCTGCTTATTCCTGGAACACCAAGTGCTAAGTTAATGGTCAAACATTGCTCTAACCTACAATTGGTGAAGCCATGTGTTTACTGACACATCACTATGATTCTTTCCACCAAAATGTGCAGCTACATGACTTGAACATCTTTAAGGCAATAATAATAATAATAATTGACATTTAAAGAGTATTTTAAAGTGCAAAGTACTTTGCATATAATATTTCATTTGATCCTCCAACAGTCTGATGAGATATATATTATAGGTTTTATGATTTTCATTTTACAAATTAAAAAAAAAAGAACTTTGAATGATACTTAAAGACTTTCCTGTTGTCACCTCACTTATAAATGCCAGGTGAGCCCAGGTCCTCCCAACTGCAAGGTCCTGAACCCAGTGATCCGCAGAATCTCTGGAACAAATATGAATCCATCTATGCATGCTTGATAGCTCCCTGACTAGTTTCAGCTTATTAAGTTTTGACAGACCCTCTGAGGCTAGAAAGGGAGATTAGAATATAAAATCTATACTACATATATTTTTAGACAATAAAATGAAATTTACTAAAGGGTCAATGGTGACTTTTAAGACAAATTCTTATTTTCCTTTATTCTTATTTCCTCCCCTTCTGTCTTCTGTCTCTTAGTAGTTGGATTGAATATTGATGTTGCGATAGTCAGTTTAGCTCCGTTTTCTGAGTTTCAAGTAATTATTTGAAACCACATCAGCAATTAATAGTACTGGTTTACCTGACTTCAAGATTAACTAATTAAAAGATCAAGTGAGACAGATATTGATTGCAAATTTTTTATTATCTTCCTGAGTCACTTTTTAAATTTTAGTTATTTAGGATGGTTTTGACTTCTTTGTTATTAAGGGGTAGGAGGTTGAGGAGGAATTGCACAATGAAAACTTTAAGGTCATACTCACATAGCCCTAAATAAATGTGTAGAAATAAAAACACTGCTTTTATCCAATTACCCACATAACTAGGAATAAAAATATTTAGTGCATTTTATTTTGGTTCCATTATTCAGATTGACTGCTCACATTTTCTCATCCCACTATATTTTGGGCTAAATTAACTTTGGAATAAGGAAAGGAAATGAGAGGTGCTGGAGTGTGGCTCTGTAATAGCTGCAATTGATTATGCAAAAACATAATATTGTCTTGTTCCAGATATAGAGTATAGTATGACCTTCAGTGAGAGTTTTGTGCCTGAGGCAACAGCGTTATTAGACCTTCAATATATTTTGCACAGAATTATATTTGGAAAAAGTCAGTATTGAAAATACATCTTGCTTGATAGTTATGTATTGCACTTTTGGTCTTCATTTACTATTGAGGTTGTGAAGCACTTTGCATATTTACTCCAAAGATTTTTTTTGCCATGGTACAACCCCTCTGTGATTTAGTAAATAAATCCTAGGTAGATGTTTGAAACCTAAGAAAATTGTTAAGTTTATTCTCTGGAGGTAGGTAATGTCTGAAGCCAGATTTGAATCATGGTCTGCCTGAATTCCAAGTCCAGCACTCTATTACTGCTCCTTCTTTTTCTTGTTTCTGTTGTCTCAAAATAAACTGTAATATATGAAAAATTATTTAATTTTGTGGAGAGACCATTTTTAACCTTTCCACTAAATTTTTTCTTATTCACCTCAAATTTGAAATGATAACAAGGTATTAATAATAATTATAGATATCATTTACATAGCATTTAAGACTTGTTAATATGCTTAGGTGAGGTAGGAAGGGAAGGAAATAAGCATTTATATAATGTCTGCTATATTTCATGTGCTGTGCTAAGTATTTTATAAATAATATCTCATCTTAAGTTCACAATAATCCTAAATGCTATTATTATTCCCATTTTACCATTGAGAAACTGATTTTCCAGGATCACACAGCTAGAGCTGAATGTGAATTTAGTCTTCTTAACTCCAATTCCAGAATTCTAACCCATATAAAATCCTAATTGCCTCTAAATATTCTCTGCTTTGTAATTCTTATCTGACTAGACTCTCATATTAATCATACAAATGAGAAAACTGAGGCAGATAGAGATTAAGGGACTTTCCCAGGATCACATAGCTAGTAAATCTGAGGCTGGATTTGAACTCAGAAACGTAAAATAACCTCTTAGAGTCTGTAAGTTTTTAGTTAAAGCCTAGTATTTGTAATTATGTATTAGTTCTTATATATTCAGAACTAACTTTTTAGTAGTTTCATTCAGATGCTGTCTTTGTTATGTACTTTCTGAAAGTGCAATGTTGCTATTTTCTCTTGAGAGGTGGTTGTGTTTTAATGCTAAATGAAATGATTCTGTTTATAGTTTGATATCAGCTTGTTAAATCTGGCAAGTGATTTGGAATTCTTTCTGATGGTAAACATGTGAGGGAGTGATGACTATTGTCATTCATGAATTCAGATTTGTCCTCAGACTTTACATTTATTTTCCTCCTTTTGAAATGAAGAGACTGATGGTTTTGAATGATTCTTTAGGATTGTCTGTGTTCTTGAAGTATTACTTCAATAAATTTACATCTAATCTATAAAGCTTGATGTACACAGAATTTATTACTATTTCAATTTCTAGCTTCTGTTATTTGCATTTGGCTGTATCACTTTGGGCTAGTTTCTTTTCCCTCTTTGATGACTACAACAAAAGATGGAGACCTGTTTCTTTTTCATAGCTCTGTTTAGGCTTGTTGTTGGAGATTATGTAATTTTCATTCATGGCTACTTATTTCTTGTGGAAAGATAGGCTCCAAATACTCAACTTCAGTCCTTTACTCCTTTCCTCTTAAAGACTGAAATTTATTTTTTAAAAATTCCAATTTCATTTTCTTTACTACATCCAATTTTCTCTGGCACTCCCATGAATAGCTGTGGGTGGTGATGGGTGATGTATTGAGACAGGACTTCAGGAATTAGTGCATCTCAGCTGGGCAGCTATATAGAAAACTAGGGAAATACAGCAGGGTTCTGTGGCAGATGGACTTTCAAACGATATCCAAGAAGATCTTTCACTTCCATATCAACGAGCACATGCTATGCACCCTACTTAGCATGCTGACTTTTTAGCACTGATATTCTCATATATTTTCCCTTTCACCTGATGGGCAGGGAGAATTGAGGTGCCTTTTTCAAACAAAGTAAAGCTTTCTTTTTTAGCTGTGCACTATGTTGACCTCAATGATTTTATTTGGCTTGATACTATTTTTTTTTTTTTTTTTTTTTTTGTTAAATCCCTGTATACTCACCGCTCCCAATATAATAACTATCCAGTGTTGGGAAAATACCCAATTGCTCTGTAAAAATCTATTACCTGTTTAGTACTCGAGTCACTATGCCCAGATCTGTAAGCAGTGGTGCATTTTTCATTCCAGAAGTTACTTGTCAAGAAAGTAACTTTCCCCTCATCTTTCATCTCTTATATGCCCTCTTGCCTCCCCCTCTAATAGGCTTGAGTTCATGTGTTTTATCAATCAGAAAATGTCACCAAAATTCAATGCTGAAGGAATTCTTGGCCAGTTAGCAAATGTCAAAAATGGCAATTTAAAGAAAAAATCTGCAATAGAAAGCATAATCAAATAAAATTGATGCTTTTTGGCTTTGCACTCTGTGATAATCAAAGGGCAATGAAGTTTCATGAATTGTACAAACAGCCTTGTCAACATGGGGTGAGAGTGGGGGACAGAGAGGACTTATACTTTAAACTTCTCTAGATGCCAGGATTTTAAAAATCACAGACTTCAGGCAAGATATTTCTTCCTGCCTGCTGTAGCTCTGCTTGTAGTACATTTGGTTATGGAAACTATAATATACTTTGACTTTGGGGAAACAAGGAAGATAAGTAAGAATGCTGTTTCCTCTTGGGTAGCTACAAATGATTTTCTTTAAATTTCTAATTTAGCAGGTAATCCTCCAAGAAAATGCTTGGCAATGTTAGAAGAAATTTGGCTATAGTATAATATTGTTAACTCAAAATATAATATCTTTGCCAAAGGGTTATAAAAATGTGCATATCCTTTGATCCAGCAAGACCACTACTAGATCTGTATTCCAAAAATAAATAGCTAGGCCTGTACCAAATATTTAGTGATAGCTAAGAATTGGAAATTGGAGGGATGCCTCCTAATTGAGGAATGGCTGAACAAGTTATGGTATATGACTATAATAGAATATTACTGTACTATAAGAAATGGTGATCAGGATGATTTCAGAAAAACCTGGAAAGACATAAGCATTAATGCAAAGTGAAGTGAGTAGAACCAGAACAACATTGTTCATAATGACCGCAATCCTGTACAATGATCAACTTGAATGACTTAGCTATTCTCAATAATACAATGATCAAAAACAATTTCAAAGGACTCATGATGAAAAACACTATTTGTCTCTAGAGAAAGATGATACAGTCTGAATGCAGATGGAAGCATTTTTTCATTTTCTGGATTTTGTGTGTGTGTGTGTGTGTGTGTGTGTGTGTGTGTGTATTTTTCTTTGGGTTTTTTGGGGTTGATGACTGCGTTAGCACCCTGGATACCTTAGAATCAGCCAGAGTCAGGATAAGCAAAAGTCCTCAGTCTTTATTCTTGGTCTTTAGAGGTAGGATTGAATTAGATGGAAGCACAATCTCTGCAACCTCCTTCTTCCTAGTCTACTGCAAAGTGATTCCGGCTTGTTTTACTTCACCTCTTAGTCCCTCCTATAATTCTCTTTTTACACCAATTATCGAGCCAGCACAGGATAATGGGAAGGGCCATTCCCCAAGCACATGCCCACAGAGTATTGTCCAATCGGTAAGTAGCCTTAAATTCTCAAACAGACCTCAGTGCATTGACTCAAGAGTTTTAGCCCTCTACATAGGATCTTTCTTCTTTCACAACATAACTAATATGGTAATATATATTGCATGAGTGAACATGTATAAACTATATCAAATCTCTGTTTCAGGGATGAGTAGGTAAGAGAAAATTTGGAACAATAAAAAATGAATGTTAAAAATTGTCTTTACATTTAGCTGGGAAAAAATAAAATATTGCTTAAAAATAAAAAGCAAACACCAAAAAACCCCTCAAGCCCCATTCCTTATTTTTTAATGTATAAGGGGAAATATTCAGAGGTAATATGAGGGATTTGTGAATTAGATGTTGATACATGGTATTTATATAAGACTTTCTACAGACATAAACTGATATGAGCACCACAATACCTCAGTGAAGTGGACCCTATTATTCCCTCCCCTTTTAAAAAAATCTGGGCCTGTTATTTAATTTTAAGATATTCTCTGGGTGGATGTTCCCTTCCCTTACACAGATTAAGGGAGAAGAGCAACTTTACCACAACTTGTACTATAGAGAGTTAACTAGGGATACTAAGAGAGTAAATGAATTGGCCAGAACCATATAATAGTTGGCATTCTAATAGATTTAAAGATTTTACAAATCACTTTACATATATTATCTTTTTTGATCCTTACAAAATCTTTATGAAGAAAGTACTATTATTATTCCCATTTTACAGATGTAGTAACTGATGTTAAAAGAGGCTAAGTGACTTTCCCAGGCGTACAGAATAAATATTTGAAGGAATGTCCAAAATAAGACAAAGTTTATTTGACTGACTTTGTCTAGGAGGCCCTCTAGACTGCCATAATGTCTCTTTTCTCACCTATTTTATCAATGAGGATATTGAAGCCTAAATGATTTGTCCATTCTCCCTCTGGACGATGCTATTTTGATTTGGCATTGTCTGAAGAATAGTATGTAATGGTGATGAAAGAGTAGCAATTTACTCCATTGTGAAGACACACATATAAGCCGCTTATATATAGATGGCTATAAAAATGTTCACTCTTTTTATTATTCAATATAACAGTCTGTGATTCCTTTCCTGCTTCTTTTCTTTGAAGGCGAGACAACTTCTGAGGAAATGCATATAATCATGGGAGATGATGGTTTCAAGGAATAGGGTAGAGAAAAATGATGTGTAACAGATTCAAAATTTAAAAATAATTTGGTATAGAGTTGGTTTTCAAAGAACAACACTACTATTACTTTTTAGAAATTTTCTTCTTCTCTTTTCAGAAATGTATATATCAGCCAGAACTGGAACCCATTGGCTATTTGCAAACTTTAAAACCCTTTTTGTCTTTATCCAAACTGGTTCTTCAATTTCAGGTTGTTCCAGAGTTTCTTAGAACCGAATACTCGTCTTTAATTTAGTTTCAGAAATGTCTTTATGGCCTCTGAACCCAGAAACATTAAATTAACAATGAGCATATCCACATTCTACTTCCACTTTCACCAATCATTATCAGGAAAATTCACCTGTTAATCCGAACATTACATTTTTCTTTGGTAAGCTCTCCCTTTCAAAATAGAGCCTCTGCGGGTTTAAGAATAAAGAGCAATTGAATAGCCATAAACAGGGGTGAATCAATTAATTAGCATTTCTAAGCTTCTACAGCCTCCTAGGATATGCTCATCTTTATACTGGCAAGGTGTATTTTGTTCCAAAGGTATTGAGTAAAATTCAAAATAGATGGAAAATAGAGTGAGTATAACATAACTATCTTTTTCTTTTGGACTAAAAAAAAAGTCACTTTAATGAGTACAAAGACTTAGAAGAATAATGCCGTCAAGGACTTATAGGAAAAAAAACAAAAACCCTCACAGAATTAAAAAAGTTAATCATCTTACAACAATAAACACTTATCCACATTGTTTGTAAGTTGTAGTCAGTTTGTTAAAGAGACTTTAAAAATCTGCTTTAGTGCACAGTGGTGGTATGGAATTGGTGAATGAGAGTTGCTAAGTACTGAAACTGGCAAATGTACATTTGGTGGTTCCTTGACTGAATGCTAATTGCACTTTTAAACTAGCATTCTGAGGAATTTGATGGTACTCTGGCTTAGGCTCGTTGTTCTGATCTGTCATGTCCATTTTATCATTATCAATGTGCCATCATGACATTATATAGGACCAGAGGTAAACATTATTGAAAACTGCAGCTGGAACTGCTGTTTTACAGTAGCATAATTTTGTCTTTATTTCCTTTGATTTTATGCTGATATGGGTTTGCAGCAGTATTTGCCTGCAGCCTCTTTCAACTTTTCCTTTTAATTAAAAAGCCTAATTGGGAGTAATAAAAACTTCCAATTAAGCCTTTTAAATAAAAACTGAAAGCTGAAAGTGGCTGTGGTTGCAGAGTTCCCAGAACTGACAGCTTCATTATGGAAGCAACTTTTCTCCTCTTAAAAGTGTGAGCTATGTGTATGACAGCACCTGAGAGTAAGGGGGGGGGGGGGGGGGGGGGGGGGCAGGAAGAGTGAATTTCAGGGAAGGAATCAAAATTGATTCTTTATGTTGCCTATGATAGTTTCTGTTTGGGAGGTAGAAAAGATTATGATGGCAACTTAAATCTTCTTTCATCACTGTTATTAATTTAGGTAATTGAAAAGAAAATTATTAATATTTGATTTAGAAAAAGCTTCAAATTTTCTGGTACATGCATTCAGGCATAAAGGGCCCAGAATTTCTCCTACCATAATTCTTTTCTTCTGTTGTGAGTATTTTATATAATAGGAAGGTGGTAATTATATCTTTGGATCAAATAGCTTTAGACTGTGGTAGAGTGACAGCTCTTTGTAGGCAGGCACTGTGTAGTGCCTACTAATATGCTTACATACATAGATACTTTAAAAAAAATCTATTGATTTGACTGAATAGAAGAGAAAATAAAAATCATCATTTTTATTCATGTGCATTAATAAATGAACATCCCATCACTGATCAATGATGAGGAAAGGAAAGTCAGACATAGTCTAAGAATAAGAACTGGCAATAAAATCCATGATCTCATCTTTCTAAATATATTTTTACAACTTAGAGATAACGAGATAAGCTAAATAGAAAAATGCGAGGAGGAAATTTAGCTTTATATCTAGAAAGAAAATTTGGTGGAATGAGACTCATGATAGGTATAAGATTCTGGAAGGGTAGTCATTATAAGAAAGGAACCATTTAGGTAAAAGAGAAAATGGAATCTTCTTGTATATTGAGAATAAACCTTACTTATGTGAACACATACAAGAACCTGAGAGAGGAAAGATGGTAGAAAATATTTTAAATCATAGAATTGTGGAATCTCAGTAAGAAGCGACCTTAAAGACCACTAACTCACAATAGAAGCTATATAGGGGACTTCTACAGCTTCCTAAGGCAATCTGTTCCATTAGCAGACGACAGTGGAAGAAGAAACAGAAGTGGTAGTGTCATAGGATTAGATTATCGTTTGTTCAAATACACTACAAAATAATAAAAAGAAAATAGTTCTTATTCTTAGAGATATGAACTATTTAGGAAAAATACACCTAAAAGTGAATATAAAATAATTTTTGGTTGGGCACCAGACATAATCAGGAAAAGCCATGTAGGAGGTGGTGTTTACCTGTACTTAGAAGGAAGATATTACAAGAGATGGAGAAAGATTCCATCTATTCCAGGAATGGCCTTGTGATGGAAGACAGAATGTTGTGTATGAGTTCAACACTAGGTGTCATTGTGGAGCACAGACAGTCTGCTCCAACTAACAATAGATTGCAGGGACAAGTCCTTCATGTCTTTCTTGACAATGTTGCTGAGTTTTTGTGGCCCAAATAGTTATTAGTAGGCCCTCTAGTGGGCAGCCAAATGGTGCAGTGGAGAGAATATTGTGACCCAAATCAGGAAACTTTATTTTTGTGAGTTCAAATCTGGCCTCAGACACTTTCGTAGCTCTTAGTGGAGCCACTTAACTCTGCCTCAATTTCCTCATCTGTAAAATGAGCTGTAGATAGAAATCTCAAATCACTCCAAAATTGCTGAGAAAACCCCAAATGAGGTCATGAAAAGTCAGACACTACTGCAATAACTAAACAATAGCAAAATCCTCATATTAAAAGTGATTTTGCTGTTACTGATAATGATAATGAATGACAATAAACCAGAAGCATGCTGGTAAGCATTTAACAACTGGCTCTCCAAAACAAAAATTATGCACAATATATTTTAAAGATAAATATGCATCATTAACATTTTCTCCATCACATTCTTAATTTTGGAGTACAATAAATTAAGCCCTGACTTGTAGTGTTTAGCAATTTCTGAGGTATAAAGTCACCCTGAAAAATTAGCAACAGGCAAATTCAAACGGATTCTCTCATTCCCCTGACAATAGCTGACATTTATATAGCTTTTCTGGTTTACAAAGAACTTTGCACATGTCTTGTTTGAACTTCATAACATACCTTTGAGGCAGAGAGTGAATAGGTTATCTCCATTGTATAAATGTGAGGATACTGAGATTTAGAAAGATTGCTAATGTCCAGCCTCACACAAAATTACAATTGAATGCAGACACATCTGATATGATCCCAATCCTATCTTCAACTTCTAATTGTTCATATCATAGAATTTTAAAAGTGTGGATTATGAATTGAGTTACTTGTGAGAGACTAGCTCAGGATATTCTTTCTTATCTTTGGTGGGATTCCCATCTCATTGATATTTTTATTTCTTTTAACCAGTAGAATTATAATGCCTTAAAGTCAGGGTCTATGTATTTTGTATCATTGTATCTCCAGTGATTATCATAGATATCAGGACTAGACCTGTGATTTCACTTGTATAGGGATCTCTCAGATGAGAGAACTCTTACCAATGCAGGTTGGAACTTTTTTTTTTCTTTTGCAATTTATATTCTTAAAGAGTTGCCTAGAACACTGAGAAACTGTAACATTTCCAGGGTCACACAAACAATATATATGAGATGAGGGACTTGAAACAAGGTCTTTATGGTTACAAGCCCAGATTTCTATTCATTAGGTCAGATCACCTCTCAAACTCAATAATTAATAAATGCCATATTGACTTGCATCCCTTTCTAATCTATGAAGTACATTTGTACTTCCTTTTTAGTGCTTCTTCTGCTCTGTTGAACTTAGCTCTGTTTTTCTTTTCTTGGCTTCCATATTCCCAATACCCGTATTTCAATTTGCTCAACCTTAGGAAAAAGTATTTGAAAAGTTGGTCAGGTGTTCTGAACTATGTGGATATGTATGGGAGAGGGATAAAGAAGCAGGGAGGGGGAGAAAAGGAGAAAGAGAAAAAGAGAGAGAAAGTGAGAGATAAAGAGAGAAAGAGAGTGAGAGCCAGAGACAGTGAGAGACAGAGACACAGAGAGGGACAGAGGGCCAGACAGACAAAAACAGACACACACACGCATCTCTTTGGCAGGCCAGCAAAGCCTGTTTCATGTTTGTCATTTTATCTCCAGTGCCTAGCATAATGCCTAACACATAGAAGGCAATTAATACGTGCTTATTGGTTAATTGATTTGAAAGAGTCAATGGATTTAGAAGGAGAGAGAGGACATAAAATATGAAAGGGAATTTGCAAAGTACACAAAACAGATTCAAATGAGGTGCTCTGGAAATACGCAGAAGTAGAGTAAGCTTCAAGTTACCAGGATCAGGGATGCTTTATGAAGGACATTTCCATATCTGGGCTCTGAAGCAGAGAGGTTAGATTTAGGTGGTATAAAATGAGTTAGGGAGAGACATTGTAGATACATTGTGGGATTAATTTGGCAATCCTTTGAGAGAAAGGATTTAATAGTATCTTGCTTCTTTTAAAAGCAGTGCTAGAGTACTGCACTTGGAGTTGGAGTATCTAGACTTCAAATCCTGCCTAAGTCATATACTAGCTCTTTGACTCTAGAGAAGTCACTTAATATCTGTCTGCTTTTGTTTCCTTATATTTCCTACCTCCCAGAGTTGTGGTGAAGTTTAAATGCTAGCTATTATTATTTTCAGGAAAGATTAACTAAATATTCTTACTTAATAAAATATTAAGGTATATTTAATGTTAATTTTTCCTATAATGAGTGATATTTGGGGAGGTTATTACACTTAATAAACATATAAATAAGCATTTGTTAATAAATCAAATTCTTATAAATTGAATAGATTTTAAAATGCCTTAGAATAGTTTTCTGTTAAAACAGGAATTCTATAGTCAATTCCTTTGCAAAGTGAACTCTGACTTCCTAAAATGATTATCTTTAAAAAAAAATCATTCCTATATTATATTTTTTAAAATGGTGTACACTTACAAAAATTTTTTTATTGAAGTTAGCTGATTCAACTTTACCTTTAATGGGACTAAAACCAACTGAAATTAGATACTATTTCAAATTCAAAGTTCTACTTAATTTGGGAATAATCATTTCCCTAAATGGACATATCCCCTTGGGAGAAACAGAAGTAAAACAACTAAATTATTACAAGCTTTTATAGAATGTCCACTTCATACACAGTTTATAAAAAAAACCCACCAGGAAATTGTACAGTGCTTCCTGGACCTTTTACCTAAGAGAAATAATCAGAACATATGAGAACTAGCCAGGGGGTCTAAAACAATTAAATATGCACTGCTTCTTTTTATTTCTTTTTTGTAGGTGGGATATGAGAATGGGATTGTGGTAAGGGATGGATAATCTTGATGGAATAAAAAGAGTAGATGTACTTCAAATGCTTATTTTTTAGACTAGTAATAAGGAGAACAATTCAAAGAAGGAAGGACTGAGTAATTGTATTGATGAATGTTGGCAGGGCTGCTATAAAATTGTGAAAGCCAAAAAAGATTTTTACAAATTCCTTGCAAATCTGTTGTATTTATTTATATTTCATATTTTGCTACTTGTTCACTTTGTATTAGTACATCAGAATGAGTAAATTTAATCCATTGCCACTCCTATTTAGATAATTTCGTCATGCTCCCTTGGGTCCCTGTAACTTTCTTTCTGGAGAGGGAATTAATAAAAAACAGCAATAAAGGAGCAAGAGGAGTCAAATCAAAATATGACTACAGATTCTCCAGCTGTTCCCTCTGCCTTTTAAGGGCCTCTGGCTTCTGCCCTACTACCATATGTTTCTGATTGGTGAGAGTTCCCCATATCTAGCGTTTTCTGGACTTGACCACTTGTAACCTGACCATCTTTTTGCCATGTCACCATAGGTATAACCTTCTCTATAAGGAATCCAGCTGTATTCCCCGCCCCCAAACCATTAAATGAATAAGTCCTGGGGATAATTAAAAACAAATAAAACAAACCCAAATTCATCTTATCAGAATCATGTCCACAGTAATGGCTCAAAGACTCTATTTCCTGTTGGGATTTTAAATATCAACTAGCCTCCAATTACACAGGAATCTTCTATCTCCTCTCCTCCCTCCCCCCCCCCCCCCCCCCCCCCCCCCCAATCAGCAACACTCACTGTATCTAGTATCCTTTCTTTTCTGTTTTGTTGTAAGCTCAGTGTTTTCTTTGTGCAAATCTAGGTATTCTGAATCTTCCAAAATTTGTATTAAGACAGGCCCCTCGTTTCCCCCAATCAATTTGCTCTTGAACAATTATCAATACTACAAATCTTTAAAAAAAAACAAGGTTTGTCATTTGTCTGCCCAATGATCCAACTCTTCATTCCCTCAACTTCCAATGCTCATACTCCTTCCTTGCCTAATATTCCCCAAATTATGTTATTTTCCACCATTAAATGGTGGATAGATATCATCTTTGACGATAGGGACTATTTTTTTGCATTTATATCACCAGCACTAACACTGTGTTTAACATATGGTAAATGTTTAATGCTTATTCATTCATTCATGAAACAGAAGGAAGTAGTAAGATGGGGACAGAGAAGGTTTGAAGGGAAAAAATACTAAAAGAAAAAAAAATCTAGATTTTATCTTTGGTAAAGATTGTTGTGAAGCTCAAATGAGATAATGGATGCAAAGCACTTTGCCAATCTCAAAGTACTGTATAAGTGCCAGTTTTGAAAAAAAAATCATTCTTTCACTTACCTGTTTTTATTCATTCATTCATCCATCTATATTTATTTACTCATGCATTTATTCATCTATGTATAATCATTGGCTCTTTAGATAAGTTGATAATTCCCTTTACTACTGTTGAACTCAAGCAAAATTTAGAGAGCAATATGGGAATGTGCTGGTAAGTGTTTAATAGCTAAGTACTTAGGGAAACAATGTATGCACATACTGGATCACTGCCTTATTGCAGCAGAGGGGCTGCACAAGTCAATAAAGCTATGAACTATATTGTGCAAGGTTACACATAATAGACGGATTGTAGTAGGACACTCTGACAAAAGATGATCCACTGGAGAAGGAAATGGCACACCATTACAGGTTCTTTGCCAAGAAAATCCCAGGGATATCAATGAAATGATAAAAGAGATGACATTGGAAGATGAACCTCTTAGGTCAGAAGGTATCTAATATATTACTGGAGAGGAGGACAACTACAAATACTAGTATTAATGAAGCAGCTCAGCCAAAGTTGAAAGAAAATAAGTCCTCAAAGAGATGGGAGTACCAGATTGTCTTACTTGTTTCTTAAGGAATCTCTATGTGGGCCTAGAAGCAAAAGTTAGAGAACCAAACAAGGAAAAACTGATTGGTTTAAGATTGAAAAAGGAATACAAAAAAGTACTTATTTATTTAACTTATATGCAGAGTACATCATGTGAAATGCCAGGCTGATAATGAGGGAATTAGAGTTACTGAAAGAAATATCAGTAATCTCAGAAATGCAGATGGTACCACTCTGATGGCAGAAAATAAAGAGAAATTATAAGAAGCCTCTTGATGAGGGTGAAAGAAGAGGATATAACAACTGACTTGAAGCTTAGCATTAAAAACAATAGCAGCAGAAGCAACAATAACAATAATACCTAATATCTTGGCAACTGGTTCCATCTCTTTCTGGCAAGTAGAACAAAAATGGAAGAGGCATCAGATTTTATATTCTTAATCTCGAAGATTATTGCAGATGATGAGTGCAGTCTTGAAATTGAAAGATACTCTTTGGAAGGGAAGCTATGGAAAGTCTGGAAAGCATACTAAAACACAGAAACATTATTGTTAGTTGTAATATATGGCTGTGAAAGAACTGATGATTTTGAATTGTCATGGTGAAGAAGACTTTTGAGAATTCCTTGGACAGCAAGGAGATGAAATTAGTTAATGTTTGAAGGAATCTAGCTGTTTACTGGAAGGTCAAGTATTGAAGCTGAAATTTAAATTTTTAACCATGTTAAAAAGTTTAACCCAAAATGAAACTGGCTTCTAACTTGTAGGTGGCTGGAGCCAAACAAAACAGGCTAGAGACAGAAGAATCAGGAATCAAACAGAAGTTCAATTTCAAAGTGAGGAAAAGAGCTTGCAAGTAAGAATAAATGTACTAGAGCCCCATCCCCTAGTGGGAGGGACCTGAGATAGTTTCTGGAGATCTCAGTACTTATACCTATGGCTATGCAGTGAGTTGTAACGCTGACAATAAGGGGTAACAGCAACCATATGAAAAGTTTGATTTATAGCAGGACTTCATGACCAGAAAACATTTCTAGGATTTTGCTGTGACTGAGATCATCCAGAAGGTGAGCACAAAAAATTGTTGTTGGGTTAAGCTCAGAGCACAACTGGCTTGCTGGGCCTTAACTCTGAAAAACTGAGTGTCTCCTAATATCTTGCCAACTACCCAATGAGAAAACAGACTCAATGAAAAAGGCACTATGCTGGGAAAGACTGAAGGTAAAAAGAGAAGAGAATGGCAGAGGATGAAATGGATATGGTGTATATAGTATATAGTATGCTATATAATATTCTGCACTAAATAAAATATTATATATACATTAAGACCAGGGATACTATTTTTGTGCGACTATGTAAACCTTTTTAACTCTGCAACTTTCTCCTTGTCTGACCTTACCTGTCAGCAGTAAAATCCTTACTAATTTTTTATTTGTTTAGAAGGTATATTTTGAAGGTAGATCCTGTTTTAATATAAGTTGACAGGATAAGTTTTGAACTCTCTCCCAACTCTGAGATTATGTCATTCTAAATTCATTTTTCTTTTTTAAACCTGTGACTCAGAAATCTACTTATCAAGCCCTAATATTTCTCCCGAATTCCATTCCTAGGTTTATAGATACAATATTCTGTGTTTCCAACTGCATTTTCCTTGGGTCTCTCAAGTTCTAAATGCAAGACAGAACTTGTCAACACTAGTCTCCCACCCCTACTAAACTGCCCCTCTTCCCAACTTCCTTGTTTATGTGAAGGGTTCCAGATATCTCACAGATAGCCAGGTTAGTAACTTTGGAGTCGCTTTTTACTATTTTCTCTCCCTTACTGCATAACAAAAGCAGTTCTGATTACTTCTTTTATGATAGGATGTCTTATATCTGTCCTGTCCTCTTCACTAATATGGCTACCATAATCACCTTATATTAAGCTAGATCCCCTAGAATATTATAATAGCCTCATTTAATTTCCTTGTTTCCTATTTATCCCTTTTCTAATTTAATTTTTTTTCTTATACTTCAATGGATCTGAGATCTCTGAGATGGTCACTTCATCCAATGGTGCAGAAAAGTAATCCTTGTCCTTTGTGAATTTTTTCCATATTTTCATATAAACTCTGCAAAACAGAACCATTTAATACACTAGGAGCTGTCCTCTAGTTATCAAGGTATTGTATGGATATCAAAAAAAAAAAAAACTTTAATTATCCCTTTCTCTGTCCACATAATTTGTTGTCTCCTATTTTTCTTGTTATCTATCTATCCTTAAATGTAACTGTCAAAATAATCTTTCTAAGACACAGGTGTGACCATGCCAATTTTGTGCTCATTGAATAGATTTGACTGTGTCAATCTTCTTCAGTATTTCCCTATTTTCTTAAGACAATAGAAATACAATTTAAAAATAAAACAAAACACCTTAGCCTTGCTTTTATGACCTTTCACTATCTGTTTTCAGCTTGTTTTTGAAGACTTATTTTATATTATTGCTCTTCACACATTTTACATTCTAGTAGAAGTGGTATAATAGGTATTTCCAAATTGGATATTCAATTTCTCACATTAGAACATGCTTAGAATACAATGACTTCTCCAGCTCCATTTCTTAGATTTAGTTGTCCCAATATGAGCAAGTTATTTCACCTCCAGAGCATCATTTTCCTTATCTATAATGGGGGATCATATCGCCTGTGGTATTTACACCACAGAGTTATCACTAGTTGCAAATGAGATGATATATTTGAAGTGCTCATACAAAATTCAGCTCCTTTTATCTGCTTTTCAAACTCTTAATCACAATTATTTGTTACTTCAATTGAATATATTTAATGTTTTCTCCTCAATATGTTTTACAGATATTGTTGCTTTTATTTTATAGGTAAAGAAGTTGAAAATCTAAGAATTTATATTCCAGCTCATGGTCACATAATACAAAGAAATACTGAACTTGGAGTCAAACCCAGATCCAATATAGGCTCATTGCATCCAGCTTATTTTCTTTATGATCCAGATCAGACACCTTCTTCATGAAACATTATCTGATTTCCCTCAATCCCTAATTGCCAGTGATTAATTTTCTCTCTGTACTTAAATTTTTCTAGGGGTAGTCATCTTATCTCTCCTTTGTCCTCTTACTTTTGCCCTTGTATTTTACTTATCTATTTACTTGCTGTATCAAGTTAAGTTGAGTCAATTCAAAAAGCATTTAAGTGTCTATTATAGACTAACCCATCTGAATATACGTTTCTCAAGGGCAGGGGCTGGTTTTATTTTGTGCTTTATGTCATGATGTGGTTCTACACATAATATATGTCTTAAAATATTTAATAATTTGAATATTATTAAAGACAATGTTTTATGAAGCTTGAATTACATTTATGATAATTGAAGCATTTTACACGAGATAAACTACCAATTTTTGTTTAACATATATATATATATATATATATATATATATATATATATTAAGGGAGAGAGAAAGAGAGAGAGAGAGATAGTATACATTAAATTTTCATTATACGATACATGATGCTCTTCTCTGCTCTCTAAAATATGCTAGATGTCATATAGAGCATAGACAATCATACAGTATAAAATACAGTATGTGGCATATTATGAAGTATAATGAATAGGGTAATGCATAGTGTATATAGGATACTATAGCACATAGGATATTATATTGTATCATATTTATATTGTAACATATAAAATAGTATCTTAAATCATGTAATACAGTTATAGTATAATGTGTAGCATATAGCTGATTGTTATAGAATAGTATTGTATTCTATATATATATTTGTACTATCACATAGTATAATTCCTAGTATAACATATAGTATATGATATAGTAATTAGTATTTTATATAGCATAATACCATATACAATATTTTATAGGATATGGTATAGTAGATAATTTACAGTTAAGCACATAGTGTAATAGATAATACATAGTATAGAATAGGATTTGTATAGTATATATTACCATATGTACCATGTTATATAGTATCATATAATTATAATATAGTATATATTTTAACATAGTATATTATACTATATATGATAAAATATATAATATGGGATATAGTTTAATACACAGTGCATAGTATCCAGAATAATATACAACAGCATAGCATATATAACATAGTGTTGTATACTTTAATATATTATATAGCAGAATATATGCTGTAATATATAACTTAGTACGTTATATAATATAGTGTATGATACATATTATAATATAGAATATAGCATTATATAGCATATGATATTCTCTGCAGTGCAGAGTATAATGTATACATAGTATACATGTATACATAATATAATGTCTGGGCTAGCTTTATGGAGGTCCTCCAGATGAGCCTTGGTCTCAGCAAGATAGTCACCATGAGGATGGACAGGAATAGAGTCTAAAAATCTTTATTGTCTTCTTCACCATCTGTCTCCTTCACAGTCTGTTCACTCTGATTGACTGTGTGTCCCCAGTTCTCTCAGCCCTTAAATATCCTATTACAATTATATCAACTGTAGAACTATTGCATCATCATGCTAAGTACTAAATATATATAAACTAGAGAACAATTATCTCATCAATTCCACTGAGTTAACACCTTGTTGTAAGAATTCTTGGTTCAAATATACTTCTCCAGAGTTCTGGGCCTCTACAACATAGTATATGTGTGCTGCTATTTACATTTTATCATAATATATAGTATAATATAATGTAGTGTGGTATTTATTATAATATTATATCACCGTACAGAAAAGCATGGTACATAGTGTTGTATGTAGCAAAACAGATTATATAGTTCAGCAAAATAAAGCTGAATTTATATTTATTCTAGTCTAGTATTCTGAAGTATAGTTATAACATGCAAACACAAATAACTGAAATATGAAACATTTAAATAGTTTACTGTGTTATGTATCATACAACACAACACATGGCATAACATGTAACATGAAAATAATGCAGTGGAATAAATGACATGTGCGTGCATGTATGATAAATGAATTTGAAAGATTGATTAATGACATAAATGCAGTGTAGGTTATAATGATTTGTTATTAATGTATAATGAGACACATCTATCCTAAGATCCATATGGGAGTTTGGATGGGGGAAACAATATTCCCATATTCTTTGTACATGCAAGTCCTTGGCTGAAACTTTTACTGTGTTTGAAGTTCTCTCATTCTTTATTAGTTTAGGAAACATTATTGTTAAATATTTTTTCCTAGTGACCTTCCTTGCTAAAGAGAAAACTGCCAAAATATATAATAGTTCCAGGAAAGTTCAAGCCAAAGAAAAGTAAATGATGATCTGTAGAAATGTGAAAAAAATAATAAAATGTATATTTTTGTAAGGTATTCCTTCATTTCATTTAGGTTATCACATTTATTAGCATAAAATTAGGCAAAATAACTCCTAATTATTGCCCTAATTTCCTCCTCATTGTTGGAAAGTTCTCTCTTTTCATTTCTGAAACTAAAAATGTCATTTTCCTCTTTTTTTTTCTAATCCAATAACTAAAGGTTTATCTATTTGGTGGCTTTTTCATAAAACCAACTCATGTTTTTATTTATTAATTTAATAGTTTTACTTTTAATTTATTAATCTCTCTTTTTATTTTTAGAATTCCAAGTTTGGTATTTGATTGGGGGTTTTTAATTGGTTCTTTTTCTAGCTTTTATAGTTTCAAGCCCAATTCATTGATCTTCTCTTTGTTTATTTTGGGCAAGTATGCAGTTAGAGATATAAAATTTCCCCTTATTACCACTTTGGCTGTATCCCACAGATTTTGTTATGTTGTCTCATTATTGTCATTCTCTTGGATGAAATTACTAATTGTGTCTAAGATTTGCTGTTTCACCCATTCATTTGTTAGGATGAGATTATTTAATTTTCAATTATTTTTTCTTCTATTTTCCCCTGCACTTTAATGAATGAAATTTTTATTGCATCATGATCTTTTAAAAATGTATTTACTATTTCTGCCTTTCTGCATTTGATTTTGAGGTCTTTATGTCCTAATATATGGTCAATCTTTGTATAGGTTCCATGAATCGCCAAGAAGAAAGTGTATACCTTTCTGTCTCCATTCAATTTTCTCCAAAGATCTATCATCCCTAACTTTTCTAGTATTCTATTTATCTCCTTAACTTTTTCTTATTTATTTTTTGGTTTGATTTATCTTGTTCTGAGAGAGCAAGGTTGAGATCTCCCACTATTAGAGTTTTGGAATCTATTTCTTCTTGCAACTCTCAACTTCTCCTTTAGTACTACTTATCTCAAGCAGCCCTTCCCCTTAATAATAGATTCTGCTCCAGCCTTTTACCTTTACTCTGTATGCATCACTCTGCTTTAATGTGTTTCTTATAAACAACATATTGTAGGGTTCTGGCTTTTAATCCAGTCTGCTATCTACTTCAGCTTTATGGGAGACTTCACCCCATTCACATTTATGGTTAAAAATACTAATCCTGTATTTCCAACCATCTTATTTATCTCAGATTATACTTTTCTCTTTTCTTTTCCCCTTTCCCTCTTCCCTAGTATTTTACTTATCAGCACTACTTACCTCAAGCAGCCCTTCCCCTTTTAAGCCTCTCCTCCTTTCTTATACCTTTCCCCTACTATTTCTGCTTTTTCTTTTATTAGCTCACCCCTTTCTTTTTCCCCTTTCCCCTCCCACTTTCCTATAAGGTGAGAGAAGTTTCTTTGTGAAACCAAATATGTCTAATATTCTCTCTTTGAGCCAAATCTGATGAGAGTAAGATTCACACAATTTTCATACCTTTCCCTTTTTTCCCTCAATTTTAATAGCTTTTCTTTGCCTCTTCCTGAGATATAATTTCCATCTTTTTGCCTCTACTTTCCCCTTTTTCTAGTACAATCCCCTTTCCATCTCTAGTTTCTTTTTTTAATATTATAACAGTAAAATCAAATTATACATGCGCTCTCTACATATACCCATAAATACAGTTCTCAAGAGTTCTTTTCCTTTTACCTTTTTATGCTTCTCTTGTGTTCTATATTTGAAAGTCACATCTTTTGTTTAGCTCTGGTCTTTTCATCAGAAATAAATGGAATTTAACTGTTTTTTGGATGTTCATCTTCTTCCCTGAAATAAAATGCTCAATTTAAAAGGGTAGTTTATTCTTAGCTGCATTCCAAGTTCCTTTGCCTTTTGGAATATCAGATTCTAGGACCTTTGATCCTTTAAGGTGGAAGCTGCTGGGTCCTTGGTAACCCTTACTGTGACTCCTCAGTATTTGAATTTTTTTTTCTGCTGTCAATGTTTTCTCCTTGGTTGGATATTCCTTGGAGTTTTAATTTTGGGGGTCTCTTTCAGGAGGTGTTTGGTGAATTCTTTTGATGGCTATTTTACTTTCTGATTCTGTGACATCAGGGAAATTCTCTTTGATTCTTTCCTGAAAAATAATGTTTAGGCTCTTTTTTTTCCATCATGATTTTCAGGTCAGTTGTTTTCCCAAATAGCTATTTTACATTTCCTTCTATTTTTTCATTTTTTAAAAATTTTGCTTGACTGATTCTTGATGTCTCATTGAATTACTTATTTCCATTTGTTCAGTTCTGATTTTTAGTGAATTATTTTCTTCATTTTTTTTAGTTCTTTTTGTATTTGTCCAACTGAATTTTTAAATGAGTTGTTTTGTTCTATGGATTTTTTTTTCCATTTCACAAATTCTGTTTTTTAAGGTATTATTTTCTTTTTCCTTTTCACAAATTCTGTTTTTCAGGGGATTGTTTTCTTTTCCCATTTTGTCAAATCTAATTTTTAAGGAGTTACATGCTTTTTCCATTTCACTAAATCTATTTTGTAATGAATTTTCTTCAGCTAATTTTTATATTTCCTCTTCCAACCCTCTTACAAAGTTCTCATTTCCTTTCCTTTTTCTTCTTCTCCTCTCTTTTAAGATCTTTTAAAATTTCTTCTAGGAGAGCCTTGTGTGATGGGGTCCAATTTATATCACCCTGTAGGGCTTATCTGGAGACAATCTGCATTTAGTCTCTTCAGCGTTTGAAATCTATTCTTCTCTTTCACCATAAAAACTATCTATGGTCAGATTTCTTTTTGCTTTTTTACACTTTTAAAAAAAATGTTGAGATCTGCTTTTAGGGTAAGGGAGATTGTCCAAGCTTCCTCTACAAGGGCTGCAGCTGTGCTGAGTTTGTGCTGACTCACTCCCAGTGGATGTGGCTAGGTCTTCTGGAATTCTGACATTTTAGCATTCACTATTTCTCTTTTGTGTTTGTGTTGGGTGTTTTGTAACTTCTGTGCTGATCTACTGGCCTGCAACCAGGGCATAGTAGCTAACACTGCTATAGATTTCTCCCCATAGAGTCTCCACCACAGTACATCCCAGGTCTGTATTGCCTGCATTGGTGTTTGTGCTCGGCTGGCTTGCACTTGGCCCACCTTCCTCTGTGACCGATTGAAACAGACCTTTTCTGGAGATCTTCAAAATTATCTTCTACTGGTAATTTTTTGCACTCCCAATATTTGTAGGTTCTGCCAGTCCAGAACTAATTCAGAGCCTGGATTTGCTAATTAGTCTGAGGGTAATGGGAAAAGGTAAACAGAAATGTGTGTGTTTTCTACTCTCCTGACTTTGTCAGGGTGATGCAAAAATTTTAAATAAAATATTAGCAAGAAGATTTTAACAGATTATCTTTGGGATATTACATCATGAAAGGTGGAATTTATACCAGGAATTCAGGGCTGCTTCTATTTTAGAAAAACTATCAGTTTACCAGTACTAATAACAAAACTTACAGAAATCATATGGTTATTTCAATAGATGCAAAAAAACCTTTTGATAAAATACAGCTTCAATTGTTATACTCCTAGAGAGCATAGGAATAAAGAGAGTTTTCCTTAAATAATAAGTAATGTCTAAAGATTTACTAGTAGTAGTGAATGATAATAGTAATCTACCATTTTAGAAATCCAAAGATTCTAGTTTCTGGGATATGAAATCACTATCTGATAAAAACTTTTGGAAAGATTGGAAAATAGTATGGTAGAAACTAGGCATAGACCAACATCTCACACTCTATACTGAGATAAGGTCAAAATAAGATTAGACATAAAGGATGGAAAACTGGAATAGCAAGAAATAGTTTCCATGTCAGAGAAACAGAGAAAGGATAAATTTATGATCAAATAAGAAATAAAGAACATTATGAAAAGCAAAGTGAATAATTTTTATGACATTAAATTAAAAAAGGTTTTGCACAAGCAAAACTAAGCAACCAAATTTAGAAGGAAAGCAGAAAAATTAGGAAACCTTCTTCATAGTTTTTCTGATAAGTGTTTCTGATAAAGACCTTATTTCTTAAGTACACAGAAAACCATTAAATTTATAAGAATAGAAGTTATTTCTGAAATGAAATATTGTAGAAGGATATAAATATGCTGTTGTTAGAGGAAGAAATTAAAGCTATTTACAGTAATATGAAAAAATGCTCTAAATCACTATTCATCAGAGAAATGCAAATCAAAACAACTCTGAAGTACTCCCTTGCACCTATCAGATTAATCAATATGATAGAAAATGAAAATTTTGCATGTTGGAGGGGAGTGAGAAAACCGGGGTACTAATGCATTGTTGATGGAGTTGTGATCCAGGCATTCTAGATAGCATTTCCAACTTGCTCTTAGGGCAACAAACTGCATATACCTTTGATCCAGCAATATCACTGCTAGGTCTGTATCCCAAACAGCTCATAAAAAAGGGAATAGGACCTACTTATACAAACATGTTTATAGCAGCTCTTTTATGGTGGCAAAGAATTAGAAATAGAATTAGAAACTGAGGAGATATCAATCAATTGAAGAATGGCTGAAAATGTTTTGGTATATAATTGCAATAGGATAATATTGTTCTATAAGAAATGTTGAGCAGGAAGATTTCAGAAAAATCTGAAAAGAATTACATGAATAGATATTGAGTGAAGTGAGCAGACATAGTAGAAGCTTGTACACACTAACAGAACCATTTTGTGATGATCAACTATGATAAATTTAGCTCTTCTCAGCACTTCAGTGAACCAAGACAATTCCAAAAAACTCACAATGAAAACTACTATCCACAAACACAAAAGTAATAATAGAGTCTGAATGCAGAGTCAAGTATACTATTTTTACTTTTTTCTTTCTAATGTCTTTTCTCTTTTGTTCTTACCACTTCTATAACATGACTAGTGAAGAAATATGTTTAACATATGTTAAATGCATGTTTAACATGCATACATGTATACAAATATATAATCTATATCAGATTGCTTGCTGCTTTGGGGAAGGAAGAAGGGAAAGAGAGAGGGAGAAAAATTTGAAACCTACAATCTTATAAAAATGAATAGTGAGAGCTACCATTACATGTAATTGGAAAAAAAGTACTATTAAGTTTTGTGTTTATGGGAAGATAAGGCCAAAGCTCAATTACAAGAGTTCAGGGTCTCAGTGACAGGGCATCAATTAAAATGGGAGTGGGATGTTTTTTTGATTAATTGGATTGTCTTTAATCACAACAAATGTAAATTCTCCTGGGAGAATTAAACATTAAATTATTATCATCATTTGTATGTCTTGGAGAGTGTGACTTTCAGATCTTTTCCTGAAAACAGGTGTTTTGGGTAGCATTGTAGGGCAGAGACCATAAAAATTCTGAGTTCCTAAGGGAGAAATAGAGAAGAAAGCATAATGTAGTTGAATAGAAGGGAAAGGCATAAAGTAAGGATGGAGAGTGAGGAAGGTTGGGGATCTTCCCAAACTGCCTGCTTTTCAATCTCTTACATTTTCATTAAAGTGAAATTTTAGTTGATTTAAAGCTGAATAATTCAGCTGATCTCCATTTCCTGTCTAATCAAATAGGTGAGCTCTGAGGACATATTTTTTTTCCCCACACACTTCATTTGAGATATGTTTCAAGCTATGATCACAATCCAAAGCTAGAAAATCCAGGAGCTTGAATCAGTTATTAAATGGAAACAAAAAGTATTGTTTTCTTTAACACTGTCCCTCACCTCTGACTCCTACTATTCAGCAGTAAGAGGTGAATTTTCATTAAACATGGGCAGTAAAAAATGAGATGTGCACTTTGTCTGAACTCTCTCAGTGTTCTATAAAATGTTCAATTAACTGTATTTGCCAGGCTCTATATTTCTTTCTTTAGTCAGTGGACTGCATGAGGTCTCTCCAGTGGCTCATTTAGCATGTAAAAAAGTCAATTTATTAAATTTAGAAAAAAACTTCTCAGTACAGCAACATGGATAAATACTAATGCTATTATTTTCATTTTCCTCATGACCCATTGTTTAAACTTTTCTGAGTACCACAAGAAATTAAAAATTAAAATTACTTTTGAAGAAGGGTAACAAAGAGAGATAGCAATATAAACCTTGGATCTCTTGGGTAATGAAGGTAGAATTTTCATAGATATCTAAAAAGCAGAGAAATAAAGCTTAAAGTTGGTATTACTTCTACCTTCAAATATTTTGCATTGATTCCTTTTCTCTCTATTCTCGGTGATTTCCAAAGCTGATCTTATTATCTCTCTCCCTATACTTACACTTTTTATTTGACTTCAGTTAATCAAAAAGAATTTCTTAAATGCCCACTAGGTGCCAAGTACTGTGTTCAGTTCAGGGAATACAAAGTAAAAGACAGTTCTTGTTTTTAAGGTGTGTACAATTTAATAGGGGAAAAAGTGTGCCAACTATTTACAGGTACATTGTAATAAAATGGAGAGAATCAACAGAAGGAAGGTAATAGTATTTCATACCTGAACATCTTAGGGACCAGAACAGTGTCCCTTGTAGAAGGAGGAATTTTGTCTGGAATTACTAGATTATGCAGAGATGAGGAGAGGCAGAATGCAAGGCAAAGGGGATAGAGTGAAAATACCCACAGTCAAGAGAGACCCTTACTGTATAATAGAATAGAATATGTGGAAGTTAGTAAGGTATAAAAAAACTGGGAAGGTTAGGGTTTTGAGTGTTAAACAAAAGATTTATATTTTGGAAGTTATGGGGAGTCCCTGGAGTTGATAGAATTGAGGCAATAGGTAACATGAACATACTCATTTTAGAGAGGTCAGTTTAATAACAGTGTAGATGATGGTTTAGAAGGGTTTCTTGAGACATGGAAAATAACTAGCAGACTATTATAATAGTCCGGATGTGAAGTGATGAAGGTCTGCATATGGGAGGTGACACTGTCAGAGTGAAGAGGAGAGATGTCATGAAGGTAAAATCAAATGGCCTTGGCAACAGATTATGTTGGAAAGAGATGAGAGACTGTGGAATCAAGAATGGCACCCATGGGGGCAGCTAAGTAACACAGTGGATAGAGTACCAGCCCTTGAGTCAGGAGGACCCGAGTTAAAATTTGCTGGTCTCAGACACTTAACACTTCCTAGCTATGTTACCTTGGGCAAGTCACTTTACCCCAACTGCCTCAGGAGGAAAAAAAAAGAATGACAGATTGGGATTGGGATTGGGAATACTCAGATTGGGAGACTAAGGGACTGGAAGGATGATGGTACCCTTGACAAAAATAAGAAAGCTCAGAAGAGAGGAAACTTTTGGAAAAAAAAGACAATTTTTTTCCTCAGTAAATTACCAGTCAACTATCTCCTATGTTCAAAACTGTATTATTATTATCTTTGATTTTTTTCTTTCTTTCTCTTCTCTCATACTCAATTATTAATTGAGTCTTATAATATTTACTTCTACAATGGGGCGATTGACAATTTTGCCTCTGAACTCTGATGATTCTGGAGAAGTAAGTAAGACTGATGACTTTGCATAGCTCTGTCTTAATTAAATCCAATTCACACACAAGCCAGGGCATTACCGGCATGATGCATTTGGTCCTTTTCAACAAATGAAGGATGAACAACACTTCTACAACACAATATCTCTTGCATCTTTTTCTCCTCTATTTTTTGCCTTTGCTACTCTAGTAAATAAATTGACATTACCACATTCTTAGATCATTGCAATGGTCTTTTGAGAGGCTTTTTTTAACCTATACTTTCTCACACCTCCAGCTTATTTTTGTATCAGTATTTGATAATCTTTCTTAGGAATACCTTCAGGCATGATACTACTTAGGTCTCCCCTCTGGCTTCATATGGTCTGTGGAGTAAGGTCCAAATTTTTTGGCTTGCTATACAAAACTTTGTCAGTTGTAATAACTCTCTTCTTTTTCTAAAATATGATGGTTTTCTCTGGGAGCAGGTTTCTTAGGGAGGTTTTCTGGAGGTAGCCAGGTTGAGTGTAATAATCACTTCAAATGCAGCCGGGGATTAAAGTACAATCCTTTATTGTCTCTTCAAAAATAGCCCAGTCAGTTTTCCTTGGTTCTGAGAGCTCTTGTTGCTAGTCCTTTGCTTCTGCCAGCTTCTGCCTCTAGCTCTCTCTGAATCTTGGTTCTCCTCTCCCCCAACTGACTCCAGGAGCTCCTCATATATAATCTCTTAAAGGTGTGAACCCAAAGATTGACTGCTCTGAGAGAGTGGGATTGTGGGTTTTTGACTTGTGAATCTCCCAAACTTGTGAACAATGTGTGAGCTAATGTGTGAACTCTCAAAGGAGTAAACATAAGCATTCTTTCAATCAATTCTAGTGACTAAATACCTTGTAAGGATTCACTCTAATGTGTGAACCAATTACATAAGCATTGCTTCTATCAACTTTGGTGACTTAACACCTTATAAGGATTCTAACAGTCAGTCTGTCACCATGATACTTTTCCTATCTTACCCAATTATGGTACTCAACCTGCTAGCCAACGAAAACAACTCTTAATTTTGACTGAAATTTTTGTCATTACTGATGTATTGCTTTAGTTTGGAATGCAAACACTCTAGAGAGAGGTAAAACATTTATTTTTTAATTCTTTAGCATGAATGATTTTATCAGATGCTTTTTTGTTTTATGAATTCAGAGTAGGGCATCATAAAAACTGTGGGTACTTGTAAGGAAGATAGTATTAGAAGAAAAAAAGAGTTAATATTATATTTATTTTCACATTTATTCTCCTTGGTCTCTGCTTTCATGTAGGATACTCCCCAGGGTTAGAATGTACTTCCTTCTTATTTCCCTCAAGCTTCATCTCAAATATCACCTGCTTCATGAGACTAATCCTGATTTCCTTTGTTGTTATTCAGTCATTTCTTTGTGATCCCATTTGATGTTTTCTTGGCATAGATACTGGAGTGGTTTGCCTTTTTCTTATTCAATTTCCTAAATTGTAGGGCCTTCACCCTGAAATGTCTTTGTATAAATTTTGTATTTACATTTTTTTGGCATAAATTTTGCTCCTTTCTAGTAGAATGTACTCTTAGTAAGGACAGATACTGTTTTCAACTTCGTAGCTCAGTGCAGTGCCTACCTATTAAAATGTTTTGCATATAATAAATGCAATAAATGTCTTAGTAAAGAACAAATAGGTAATATTGTTTTCCAGATTGCACATTCCATTGGAAATCTGAAGGCTGAGTGATTGTTGTTTAGTTTATAAAGATGAATATAACTCTTGCCCAGCGTTTTCTAGGACTTTTGTTTCCAGCAAGGCATACATTTTGTTTGAGTGAAACACTCAAGTTTTTCTTCAGGTTTTAGTTTTCAAGTAGAAGGAAGATGCCTTGTTTTCAAGTAAATTGAAAGGATGGCCTGACTGGATTCCCACTTGTAAGTTTCTGTTGCCTTAGAAAACAGAAATATGTTGATAATTCCTTTTATTTTGGTTGGGTGCAAATGCATAAATGTGTGAAATCTCAATATTTTCCCGTGGAACACCTATTTCTCTGCTCTCCCCTCCCCATATACACATGAATTTCTTGTCAAGGGACTTTGTGTCTTTGTCTCCTCCTCCTATTGTGTGATAATGAGTGGATACCATATTATGAAAAAAAGCAGAAATATTCTAGGCTGTTGCCCATTTTATTTTGAAAATAAATGCTCCAGAAGAATACAACCTTGGCTCAAGGTAGTTTGTAGGTCATATCATTATATTCCAGAGTGTATATTTAGAATCACTTTTAAATATTTGGCTCATTTCATATCCATTCAATGACAGGTTCTTCTCATAGATCCTGTGTCTCCCAGTCCTTATATTCTTGAAAACAGATGTCCATGATACTTTAAGGCCATCTTTAAACCATGCTTAATGGGCACATACTTCACTGCCTTTTACACATAACTCTTCTTTGTGGAATGTTTCTCTTCATTGAAATCTAAGTTTTTTGAGGACAGGGACTACCATGTCTATTCTGACTCCTTCCATCCACTTCCTTCCATCCATGTGCCCAAATAGTTACAAATGTATCATATATTTCTAACTTTAGTTCCTTAACACATTGGTTGGCTCATAGTAAATACCTAACAGATGTTCTCTATTAATCATTTATTTATGCTATTAGTATTCACTAATATCTCAAGTTTATAGTTAAACTCTAAGTTTAATTAGTCAAATCATAGTAGAGTCAAGAAACAATATACAATTTGCATTATACAATACAACATTTCAGTTTTTTCCCTGTTCCAGACTTCAAGTAGAAATCTATTTCTTTTTCTAAAGTTTTCTAACCTCTGGGGAATTTGAGATTGAAACTATGAAACCAGGTATTATATTTGTTTTGAGTTGTGATATTTTCTTGTCAAGGTCAGCCCTTCCACTTGTTCATTGATCTTTTTCTCTTCTATTTTCTCTGACAAATTAACTATGAGGTCATTCCCTTCCCTTTCTAATTTTTAGTTTTTTTCCTATTTAATGATTCTTTCCCTGAACCTCACAAACATTTTGGAGTCAATATATCCTTCAAGAAAAATGATCTCTAAACTATCATCTTGCATCTCTACTACCTTTTAAAGCAAATTCCTAGGAAATATGTTTTAAAATTATTGTATCCATTTCCTTTCCTCTCATTTCTCCACTTCTTAAAATCTAACTTCTACATCACTGAATTGAAATTGCTTTCCAAACTTACCAAATGATTTGACAAATCTCATGATTATTTTTCAAGTTTTGACCTTACTGTAGCATTTAATATTATTAACTTCTTCTCTTATCTTAAATACTTTCTGATATGTAAATATTTTTGACATAGCCGTCTCTTTTGGTTCTTCTCTTATGTATCTGACTGTTCCATCTTTTCCTTTGATCATTGTCAGCATCTCATTCTGTAACCATGCAAATTACCATATCTAAGGCTCTCTTATTTTCACTTTCACTTTTGGCAATCACATCAATTTCCATGAATTCAAGTATTATCTTTATGAAAATAGCTCCTACATTCTGTCTACCTGTCTATCCAGTCCTAGTCTCTTTCTTACACCCTAGTACTGCATCACCAACATTAGACTTTCCCTTTCTAACTATCTCCTCTTTTTAACTTTTTTACATTTTCTAAGGGAACCAATGTCCTCTTATATTAAGTCCTGGCTCACAATCTTAGTAATTTTCAGTTTTCTCCCTACATCTCTCATATCCATTCAATTGCTCAGTTTTCTTATTTCTGTCTCCAGAAAATCTCTTCCACAGATGCTTTTCTCTTCCCATCCTCCTTATCAACCCTTTTTTTTTTTTTTCTGAGACAATTGGGGTTAAGTGACTTGCCCAAGGTCACACAACTAGAAGTGGTAAGTATCTGAGTCCAGATTTGAACTCAGCTTCTCTTGACTTCAGGGTTGGTGCTCTATCCACTACACCAACTAGCTGCCCCCTTTATCAGCTCTTACATAGACCTCTGTCAGGTATTAGATAAAATCTATTCTGACTCCTTGCATCCACTAACTGCTAGTGCTCATATGCCCAAATACTTACATATCTATCATATATAATTTCATGTTTTCTTCTCCAGTAGATTTCAAACTACTTGAGAGCAGGCATAATACTTTGCAGATATTAGGTCCTTAATGAATTCTTGTTGAATTAAAAAAAATGAATTCTCAGTGCAGGAAACTCTTGATCTACAAAACCCTTCCTCTACAAAACCCTTTCTGGGCACATCAATTTCTCTTTCTGGATTTATTTTGTTGAATAAGTTGTATTGGGAATCATTTAGTTTATATCTTTGTATCCTCAGCATCTAGTACAATGCCTTGAATTTGACAATTAGCAATGAGAATTAAAAATGCTCACTGAATTGAAAAGCTAGAATGTATTCTCTTTCCCTTCTTGTGCTGAGTAGTCAATGTTTTGCTCTTTTCCCCTTCAATTGTAATTTTTTGTTATCTTATAGTCAGAATAGCCTTGTTGAAACATGGACTTACAATTACAAGGCCTGGAAACAGGTTCTAGTTCCCCTCCAGTCAAACTATATGCTTTGCTATAAGCTACTTACCTCTCTGAACTTCTTGATTTACCTATAAATAGGGAATAATAATATTTTCATTACCAACTTCACAGGTATGTTATGAGGATCAAATGTTATAAAGTGTATAAATTACTATATAACTACAAATCTCTATAGAAATATAAACTATCTCCATTGAGCCTTTGAATACAAACTTATCTTGAGTCAAAGGCCTCATCTGTACTATAATTTCTGAACTGCCTGTAAAATTATATTGTCTTTTTATCTAGTTCTCCTGCCCATTTCATATTGTCAATAAGTTACTCTGATGCATCACTTTTTGGGATTTGACTCACTCACTGATATAATTATGAATGAATGAAAAGTATTTACTAAGCAACCTTTATGTGCAAGTCACTGTTCTAATTTGGGGAAATAAATAGCAAAACAATATGAACCTTGTTATCAAGGGGCTCACTTTTGAAGGGGAGACAAAACATATAAAAGGATTCATCTATAAGTTATTAAAAAAAAGTCCTGTTATTGTAGTGAAACAGTAAATCAAATGTCTGTCTGATGTCATTTCTACTTACATATCAGTTTCTGATTTGACAGAGCCAAGGACTTTGGTAGAAAGAAATCCCTGGGTTTTTAGTATCTGTGACTGTAGAATTTGCAGGAACAGTGACCAAATTATAGTGATTCCTTCGCAGGATGATGGCTGGGGAAACTGGGCCAGAAGTACTGTTGATCCCAAGTTCTTGGGTTCAAGATCCTAGACTGTTTCCCTCAGGGAGTGAGAGATGGTTAAGATAATGGGAATAATTTGACTGGCCTGACTCATTTCTTTCTTTTACTTCTTCAGGATCTCTTGTTGCTTCACTGGGCTGGATTGCTTGTCCTGGTTGCTTGTGTGTAGAAGCTGGTAGGGATGGGTGGTCCCTTTCTTAGAGGATGGCCATGTAATCTGTGTTGAAAACAGTACTGGTGAAGATGTTGTCACTCCTAGGACTCCCATGCCCGTCTTCTGGCTGATGGCAACTTGTCAGCAGTTGGTAGTAGTGGTGGTGAGGAAGGAAGCCAGTGCCTTCTTTTTTATAAAAATAATTTGTGAAATAAAACAAGCATTTTCATAATACAGTACAAAAACTTATTGTATATGAAACTGCAAAGCTATTGTGCACAACTTGCAATTTCTTTGAAATATACAAGAAAATTAATAAATAATTTTCTTTTTTTCCCTCCCTTCCTCCACCCTAGTGATGGCTATCATTAAACACAAAAATCTATATGTAAAATGATTCTATGCATATTTCTATTTATTAGTTTTTTCTCTAGATGCAGATAGCATCTTTCTTTATGTGTCATTTATGCTTAATTTGGGTATTTATAATAGATAAAATAATTTATTTGCTCAGGATTGTTCTTAAAATAATACTGCTGTTCTCTTATTTCTGATCATTTTGTTCATTATCTCAAGAAATTATTCTATGTTTTTCTAAGATCACTGAGCACATCATTTTTTAATAGCACAGCAATATTCCATCACAATCTTATATCACAACTTGTTCAGCCATTTCCAATTGATAGGCATCTTTGCAATTTCTACTTCTCTGCCACCATAAAAAGAACTGGACATGTTAGAACACATAACTTCTTTTTCTTTTCCCCCTAATCATCTTTGGAAACAGATCAAGAAGTAGTAGTGCTAGGTCAAAGGATATGTATGTACTTTAATAATTCTTTAGGCATTATTACACATTACTCTCCAAAATGATTAGATCATATGACAATTCTACCAACAATAAATGTATCTCAAGTTTTCCATAACTTTTTCAACATTTGTCACTTTCCCTTCTATCATTGTAGTCAATTTGGTAAAAATGATACCTGGAGATAGTTTTAATTTGTAGTTTTCTAGTCAATAATGATTAAGGGTATTTTTTCATAAATTATTTTGATTTTGTTATTGAAAAATGACATTTTATTTATTTTTATTATCATTATTCATGTTATTTATTTATATAATATATATATATATAATATAAATTATAATTTATTATTAATTGGGGCATGACATTCTTATAGATTATAGTTCTTTATGTATTTTAAATATACCTTTATTTGATAAACTAAATCATTTTCCCTTTTATTTCTTTTTTAAAATCTTAGTTAATATTTTATTTTTCCCAATTGTATGTAAATTTTTTAAACATTTTCCCTCAAATTTTAAGTTGCAAATTCTCTTTTTCCCTCCTTCCTCACTTCCCATTGAAAAGACAAGCTATTTGCCATAGGTTATACATGTGAAGTCTTGCAGAACATTTCCATGTAAGTCATTCTATGACAACCTCCACCACCACCACCCCAAATATCTTTGATCTGCATGCAGGCTTTCCAAGGTTATTTTTTGGGGGGGAGATGAATAGCACCATTCATCATTAACTCTACAGAATTGTCTTGGATTATTGTGTTGCTGAGAATAGCTAAGTTATTCATAGTAGGTCATCATATAGTATTGCTATCATTACAATGTAATTTTTACTTTCTGGATATTTCCACATTTGTTCCGTTTGTACAAAACCTTTTTAATTTAATGTAACTGAAATTATCTAGTTCACACCTAAATTGGCTCTCTATCTCTCATTTATTCATAAATTATTTGCTTATCCACAAGTTTGATAAGTAATGTTTCATGTTCTTCTAATTTACTTGTAAAATTTCTCTTTATTTCTAGGTCACATATCCCTTTTGATATTATCTTGAATAATAGCATGAAATATTGCCCAGTTTAAGTGAAATGGAAGAATATTTAGAAAAATGTAATTTGGCTAGATTAGTAAAAGAAGAAATGAAATATCTAAATAGACCTATTTTAGAAAAAAAGAAATTGAACAGTACATAAATGAGCTTTCTAAAAGGAAAGCATAGGATTAGATGGATTTATAAATGAATTTTATTAAATGTTTAAAGATCAACCAATTACAATATTAAATAAGTTATTTGGAATAATAGATTAAAAAAAGGCATTATATTAAATTTTTTTTGAAACAAATCACATTGATATCTAAACCAGGAAGAGTTAAAACAGAAAAAAGAAAATTATAGATTAATTTCATTAATGAATATGAATGCAACAATCTTAAGCAAAATACTAGCCTTTTAAAAGAGTACAATAACATATTATGAATATACATTATATAATATACAATGTACAATATACAAATTACATTATGATCAAGTGGGATTTATATCAGGAATACAAGGATGTTTTAATATAAGGAAAACCATTAACATAACTGATTACATCAATTCTAAAAGTAAAAAAAAAATTATGACTACATTAATAAACGCAGAAAAAGCTTTTAATAAAGTTTAGCTCCTTCTTCACAATTATTTCTATGGCTTCAGGCAACTGGCCTGAAAGCATATCTGCTGGTTTGGAGGCACTGCTTTTAGGCTCTTGGGCTGAGCAGCTTGTCTTCATCAGGGTCTAAGGGGAGATAGTGGTTAGACTTGCCTGTTATTGCCTCCTGTCATTTCTGGGCACCTTTCTGTTTCCTATACTTCTTGATCAAACATACCCCATGCCAAGTCTTGTCATGTCATCCTTTACATCACATACACACATATACATGTCTATATGCCATATGTATAATACATACGTATATACATATACTTCACTTTATATCTCTATATATAATATATACACTCAAATATGCATCTATATCACAGTACATGTATATAATATTATATATATATATGCATACCTCACTTTAATGGGATCCAATTTACCTTCTAATTGAATCATATATATGAATTTCAAATGCATATACATATTGTTTATATTTTTATATATTTATGTGTAAATAAAAACACATAGTTGAAGTACTCAGATTTGTGACTTTTTCAGAGAAAGTGGATTTCTCTATTATTTTGTGCTTTCCTCATAACATACCCTATATTTATAGAAGTGCTTAATCTGCTTAATTTAGGATTGAGGGTAGTGTTAAAAGATCCTCCTTTCTATAAAAAGTTGCACATATTATCTGAAAGATTTGTTTAAGACATTGCTTTTAGGGTGGGGGAAATGTTAACAATATAACTACTTTCCTGCTCTCTAGTCAATGATGCAGGAAACTTTGCTGGCTGAAATATACTAGATAAATGGACAACTTTTATCAAGAAAAATATTGAGCATACAAACTTTAGGAAAATTTCTAGCATAGTAAAAACATGCAACCCACTAAAACAACCTATATAAATTGAAAACATGATTTTTAAATGAAAAAAGTGGTATATTTTGTTTTTACATTGCCTTCATTTTTAAATGCATTCATTCCCCTTCCCTACTCTGTGAGCTATCACTTGTAACAAAAAGGAAAAAAGAAAAGGAAGTAACTCAGAGAAATTAACCAATAATTGATTGGGTATATGCTATATTACACATTCATAGTTTCTTACCTTTGCAAAGAAGAGAAGGGGGTATATTTTCTCCTCTCTTTTCTGAGGACAAGCTTGGTCATTTCAATCACACAATATTAAATTACCACTAAAAAGAGTTTTGATGGTTACTGATTGAGGTTTCAAATGCTATCCCTATTTCAAAATTTTTCTTCTTTATTGCTTTTTATTCAAGAAGAAGAGCAAGATATACTTTGAAACTTACTTTTAGAAATTAAGGTTTGAATTTTCCAAACCTAAAAACACTGGAATAGGTTTTCAAAAAAAGACTTGGAAGAGTCTTAAAGCATTTCACAGAACACACACACACATTGATCGATGGATAGATGGATAGATAGATAGCCTACTTTATTTTGGTAGATGTGGCACACTACCATTTAAGTTTTTTAATGCTGATTTTTGTGGGAATTCTACTGAAGAGCGAAAAGTAGTAAATTAAGGCAGATTTTAACAAATCTGGCAGATTTACAATCAAATACATAAAAGGCGAATAAATTATCTTCATTTTATGCTATAATTTATAAAATTCCCTTGTCATCCTAATTTATAGTACTTTGAAACAAATTATTAAATGAAACATCTTTTCTTTGGTATGTATATATTATGTATATGTGTACATATACATTTGTCCCCATTCATATCTATCTATCTATATCTATATCTATGTATCTATATCTATATATATATATATTTTTTGGTTAAGTTGCTAACTACAATCTGGAATATTTAAAATCGTCTATAGGATTTGTGGCATAATAAAAAATGAGTAGACTCTAAATCAGAAATGGGTTCTAATGCTAGATCTGTCAAGTAACTAGTTTGTGATTTTTGCTAAGTCACTTAATTTTTCTGCATCTCACTTTTCTCTTCTATAAAATAAGTTTGATCTAATAAGGTCACTTCCAGTTCTGAAATTCTATGGTTTTATGATTCAGTCTTTAAAACCATTAAGGTGTGACCTTCTCTTTCTCGGCAAAGGGGTAGTAGACTATACCAGGGGAGAATATTATTATCAGTTATGGTCACTTGTGTCTGGTGTTTTTCTTTAGCTATTTTACTCTGAGAAAGGATTCAACTAGAGAAAGGAAGTAGTTCTAGAAATAACTGAAATGTAAAAAGGCATAATTTTTTTAAAAAAGAGAATGATATGAAAATTAGTGTTGTATAGAACAACTGTAATTTTAAATTATGATTCATAGAGCAACTAATAATTCTAGGTTGTTACAACACAATAAAATTAATAGAAAATATTCTTTTATTTTATTTTTATTTAATAGCCTTTTATTTACAGGTTATATGTATGGGTAACTTTACAGCATTAACAATTGCCAAACCTCTTGTTCCAATTTTTCACCTCTTACCCCCCCCCACCCCCTCCCCCAGATGGCAGGATGACCAGTAGATGTTAAATATATTAAAATATAAATTAGATACACAATAAGTATACATGACCAAACCTTTATTTTGCTGTACAAAAACAATCAGACTCTGAAATATTGTACAATTAGCTTGTGAAGGAAATCAAAAATGCAGGTGGGCATAAATATAGGGATTGGAATTCAATGTAATGGTTTTTAGTCATCACCCAGAGTTCTTTCTTTGGGCGTAGCTGGTTCAGTTCATTACTGCTCTATTGGAAATGATTTGGTTGATCTCATTGCTGAGGATGGCCTGGTCCATCAGAACTGGTCATCATATAGTATTGTTGTTAAAGTATATAATGATTTCCTGGTCCTGCTCATTTCACTCAGCATCAGTTCGTGTAAGTCTCTCCTGGCCTTTCTGAAATCATCCTGTTGGTCATTTCTTACAGAACAATAATATTCCATAATATTCATATACCACAATTTATTCAGCCATTCTCCAACTGATGGGCATCGACTCAGTTTCCAGTTTCTAGCCACTACAAAGAGGGCTGCCACAAACATTCATGCACATACAGGTCTCTTTCCCTTCTTTATGATCTCTTTGGGATATAAGCCCAGTAGTAACACTGCTGGATCAAAGGGTATGCACAGTTTGATAACTTTTTGAGCATAGTTCCAAACTACTCTCCAGAATGGTTGGATTCGTTCACAACTCCACCAACAATGCATCAATGTCCCAGTTTTCCTGCAATAGAAAATATTCTAATTGGCATTTTTCTTTTTTTAAAGATCATATTGAGCATTTCTAAGTCAGAAGTGCAAATTTCTTTTGAAAGTTTTACTAACTTCAATGAAAAAAGTAAAAACATATTTTAGACCAGTTATTACAACTTCTCACAAATAAAATTTAGAAGAAAAATTTAAAATGTATAATATAGACATGTGGAACAGTCAAAAGATCTGAAATAAGAAACTTTTAAAAATAATTTTCTTATAATAGTGAGAAACTAGTATTTTAAGAATATGTATTCTGACCCAGCATGTTCCTTTATGGAATTGACTTTATCAAAACCATTTAAATAATGGTTTTGAAAATTTCAGATCATTCAGACAAAAAAAGATTACTATTTAGAGACTGTTGCATTCAGGAAAATTACATCTTAGATGTATTACTCTCAACTTTTGCACTTTGATTTTTGCTTTTGGAAGCTCTCTCAAGCTGCTGCCTTCTCTTTAATTCATTCCATTTTTATTGAAGATCCAGTCCAAATTTTCTTTGATTTTCTAAAATTATTTAATGCTTCTCCTTCATCATTTGCAATGTTTTTGTACCATATTTGGATAATGGCTAAAATATTCTCCATTTTCATATCTAAAATTTCAATTCTGCTTGAAAGAAAAGATGGTGTTGTCTTCCTTGAATCAAGAGAGGAAAGTAAAGATGAAGTTCTTTCCATAATATGGACCAATTAATTTTCTTCTCTTTGCTTTAATGTTTTATTCTACTGAGAATCTATAATTACTGAAGGAGGTAGTTTAATATCTTCTTGGTCCAATTCCAATGCAACAGCAACAGGATGGTGATCCAACATCACATGTAGCAAAATGGTACTTCTATGATCTTTCTTACCCACATGTGCACTTTATATATTGTTCTTATCTCTTTCTGGGAATACATTGGAATCTGGGGAATCATTTCTACAACTTTCTTGGTTGGTTCAGAAATACTGTTCCTATGATGCAACAGAGTTTCCTTTTACTGAAAGAGCTCTTGTTTGGTGTATTCTTTGAGCCTTTTAAAGAAAGTATGAAGAATTTGTGCTGTATTAGGAGGGTGCTCTACTCTAATAGCATTATATTTATCCATTATGATATTGCAGCATTCATTTATTGCTCTCTGTTACTGTATGTTTATTAGTATGTTCTTCAAGAATTTTAACATGTGGCTGCAATAGCTTTAGTAAATCAAGAACTTCAGAAAATGTAAAATTAGAATGTCTAGCCTTTCCAACGATTGTTATTTCTGAATTAAGTAGTCAGTTTTTGAAACTACCATCCAATCTTTTGTTCTGCTTACTCATTTCCTACTATTCCTTTTTATTGCTACTTCTTTCACCTCCATTAATTCCACTAAAATTTTAAAACTTTTTCTTCCAAATAAATTTTATTATTTTGTCTGGCTCTATAAAATGCCCTCAGGATAATTTGATTGTTATAGAAATAAATCTGTAAATTTCCTGGAGATTATCATTTAAAATTATATATTTTGTGGTTTAACTATGAATTTAACAACGAATTTACCTCCAATTATTTAAGACATACTTGAGAATATAATTCTTATAGTAACAAAAAAGATGTAAGACTTATAGACATTTAGGATGAAATAGGATGGAAATAGATTACTTCTCAAATTCATTTGGATTTTCATTACTATGAGAATTTAGGCTTCCCAACTCCAAATGAAGCAGAGACATAAATATTGAAGGTTAAAAAAACCTGTCAAAGTGTGCTAGAAAGGAAAAGAAGATGAGAGAAGGTCAAGGCTAAGCTTCCTTATGTCTTTCCCATTACTTCTGCTATAATCAGATCAAATATAAATTTCCTCCCTTCCCCTACCCCCAGAATCTCTATAGTTTGCTCCTTAGTACTCCATGAGAGCTGGAAGCAATACCACACCTTCTAGGTTTCCAGTTTTATGCTAGCTCTGAGAAACAGTGGAATGTTTTGCTTCGTTGTACATGAAAAGTCAGCTTTGACTTAAGGAATTCAGCCTTGTTAGTGACAGAAAGCCAACTGCTCAAAATAATCTCATAACTCATTGATTCATTTTATAAGATATTGTTCTCATTGGAGCTGAATGGGGTTGGAATAGGTTATTATTTCCATTCTCATTCCAAGTAGTTATAAAGTAAAGAAATCTTAGTTGATAATTAAATAGCTAAATAGGAAGGCTCTCTGTAGCAGCAGTGGAATAGTAGGAAAATAGAAATGATACTGAAATGGAGCCACAAGACCTGGGTTTGAATCTTAGTTACTCCTTATGAAACTGGAAAAATCATTTAGTGGGCCTTAGTTTCTTCATTCATAAAATCAGGAGCTTGGACTTGGTGCTCTCATTAGTATTTACGACACCAAATATACTATCTTGGTTCCTATGATTTTTTGAAAGGACACTGAACTTAAAAATATTTTAATTCCAAATTCTCTTCTTCCCTTCCCCTCTTTCCCTATATTACTCCTTGAGAAAGCAAGAAATATAGTGCCCATCTTACTTATCAAGTCATGTGAAGCATATTTCTACATTAACTATGTTCCAAATAAAAGATCCAGAAAAATAAAGGGAAAATACTCCAATCTGCATACGGACACTATTTGTCCTCTATTTGGAGATGGGTAGTATTTTATATAGTGAGTCCTTTGAATTTGTGGTGGATTCTTGTATTGATCAGTTACTAAGTTTTTCACAGTTGATTATCTTTGCAATATTGTCATTCATGTGTGCATTTTTCTTTTGATTATGATCCCTTCACTTTGCATTAGTTCAAATTTTTCTGAAAACATTCTACTCATAATTCCTTACAGCACAATAGTATTCCATCACATTGCTATTCCATAACTTGTTCAGCTCTATCTCCAGTTAATAAATGGCTAAAGGATGTGAACAAGCAGTATTCAAAGTAAGAAATCAAAGCTATCATTAGTCACATAAAAAGATCTCAAATCACCAATAATTAGAAAATTAGATACTTTTGAAGTACCATCTTTATGCCTATGAGATTGGCTAAGATGACAGAAAAAAGTGACCATGCTAAAGAAGATTTTTTTTTACCCATTGAAAATTTTAATTCTTAAAATATGAGAAAACAATGATTTAGCAATGATCTTAGTGCTCATCCCTATCATAGGCAGTCCTATTAATACCCCACCATTATGTTCCTCCCAATTGTAGTCATTCAAATAAAAGTCATCCCCAGTCTTTGATCCACATCACAGTCATTGATAGTGTTAATCATAACAGAAGAACCATCTCTGCTTAGCCTTACCTCCTAATCAATTAGTACTTTTAACATATTAAGGGTACCACTCCGGCGTTTTATTTTTGGGAAAGAAAAAAGCCCTTCCAGTGGTACATGATACATATATTAAATACTGAATGACTTTGGAGGTCTCTTCAGTGGGGTTATTTTTAGACTTATCACATTCAGGCTTTACACATTCATGCTCATCACAGCTGTCACTATCATTTTGAGATTTTCTAGTAGTTCTTCATTTATTGGAGATTGTCTTCTGAACATATGTTTCTTTCTTTAGGCTTGGATAGATCACTGTATTAACTATTGTATAAGTACCTATAGCATTATAGTTTTTTCGTTGTGGAGAGAATCACTAGGAAAATAGGAACACTATTTATAGGGTCAATAAGTTCATTAATGCACTATTGGGAAAGCTTTGAATTATTCCAATCATTTTGGACAACAATTTTGAACTCTGCTTAAAAGGCTATAAACTTGCACATTCTTTGACTTAGAAATGCCAATATGTGGTTTATACCCCAAGGAGATAAAATAAAAAGGAAAAGGAGATTTATATAAAAGGAAACTTACATAAAGATATTTATAGCTGCTCTTTTATGTGGTGGCAAAAAATTGCACATCAATTGGGGAATGGCTTAACAAAGACGCTGTAAAAAGGAGACTTGATGCTTCAGCTTACTGTGACTCTATCCAAAATCACTTTGCTACTCTGAACCTTGCATTATATAAACTATGGATAATAATATTTTGTTATTTAATTCACAGGGTTGTTTTGAGGATTATATGTAAAAAAAGTATGCCCAGAACTTTGTAAATCTTCAAATAGCATATCGATCTTAACTATTCGAATTATCATCCATCATCAATCAAACGGGAGAATTTCCATTAATTCACTGGCTTATTGAATATGGGTTCTAATATTCTTCCCATCACTGGCTATAGTGGAACAAATATATGGGTCATCTGAGCACTCTTCTGAACATTAGAAAATATGGAATAAGTCTTGTACTAGCATCCAGGTGACATTTTAAGCATGCACCATTAAAGCCAGTCTGCCTTCCCTATGTTTATTGCTCCAGCTGGAGGAGCCCCAATATGTTTAATAGCTACAGTTGAGCTTCACTGGTTGAAGATTCCCTTGTGGAATGATCCTAATTGGGGACAGCTTAATTGAAGCTAGTTGGAACACTTCCCAAAGCACTGTATTGTCAGAATTCTATAGAATCTAAGAATGGAAAGGATTTTAGAGGCCACCTATTTCTGACAAAGAAACCCTTATATAGCATTGCCCACGATTAGTCACAGAGTCTTTGCTTGAAGAATTTTGTTGGGAGACTGGGCACTACTTTCCAAAGCAGTCTATTCTACTTTTGGAGAGGTTAAATTGTTATTAACCTCTTGTCTAGATTTCATTAACACTTTTTTTCTTAAGAAAAAAAATCACAGTGCATAAGACAATGAGCAAACAAAATAACATTATGTGTGCACATGCATATACATACACATTTTAAGTTAATTATAGTTTAATGATAGAAAATTGCTCATTAAATGCTGTATTTAGTCAGATCAGTGCCTGAGCCCCACTTTTTTGTTGTAAAATCAGATTGCCAATTTGCTAGATCAAAGATCAAAGTAAAAGGAAAAATTAAAATAAAGAATATAAATGAGAAAAAGCTATGATATAAATTTGAAGCAATTCTACCTTGACTTTAAATAAATTATTTATCTAAAATGAGAAATGGACAGAGGAAAGGATATTGAAATGCATTATTATAATTTTAACTGATTAGCTCAATTATCTTAAAACAGATACCCTAAAACCCATTGCAGTTAACAAATACTTTGTCTGTTGATAAGGTGAGTGATATGATTGCCGAAGGTTATGATAAGTCCAATAATCACCAGAAAAAGGATCTCCAAAAATAAATCAAGGGACTATAAATAGTTATTTCCCTGTGTACCATTTCCCATTTATACATACTTTTCAGAAGAAAAATTCACATGTGGATTGAGAAAATGCTTGAAGAGCATATCAGAAGGGAATAGGGAGGTTTTTGAAAGCAATATTTCACAGAAGAAACATTTTTATAATTGACTGAAAAATAGAGAATGAGTTGTATGTGTGCTTATTGTCTGTCTACTAGGGAAAACAAAAACAAAAACTCTTGATTCAGTAGAGCAAAACCTTGCCTTAAAAGATCTTCATTATAATCTCCCAGATATATGTCAAAAATCATATGTCATAAGAGATGGAATATTATGGATAACTTTAATGACTTTTTGTTAGTATTAGATGATTTATTACAGTGAGAAACATTTAGTAAAAAGTGATTGCTACTGTCATTGAGGGAGTTGATAACTTATAGAATGAATATTTGGGCATAAATTTAACACAAATATTGTACAAGTCAAATAATTTGGGTCCTCAGTTGAATTGAAATAGAGGAGCATGATTTGCCTTTGTGAGATAGCAGAGATTCTTTAATGACTCGTGAAACAAGCTACTTCCTGAAACAAAGATTCATTGTTTTACTGCTGCTACCCCTATTACTACAACCAACTAATATTTATAGAATACTTTAAGGTTTATACATTAATAAACACTATACATTAATAAGGCTTTATATATGTTAACTCATTTGATGTGCATACCTATGAAGTAGAGGCTGGTATTGTTTCTATTTTACAGATAAGGAAACTGACATAGATGGAAAATTAATGACTTAGGGTCACATAACTAGAAGTGTCTTTATCAATATAGCATATAAAAGAATTGCATTGAAAGAATATTATAAATAGGATTCTTGTTTAGGTATAGTTGAATAGTTTCCTAAGGTTGATTTCTATAATTTTGTGTAAATGTATTTGAAAAGTTCTCTGTAAGTAATGAAGTCCTTCAGATATTCTTGGAGAATTAAGTTAAAATATAATTTGTGAATATGTTCTATCACTTTAAAATTTGGGACTAACAGGGTTTATTACCTTATCTTTTGAAGTCCAGATTAATTTATTAATAGAGGATTTGAACATTAAACCTGATCCAGTTAAATTAATGTTGCATACAATAATTTGGCATTTATAGAAGTTAGGGGAAAGTCATGAAATACAAATCAAGAATAATTGAAAAAGAAATAAGTGGTATAATTGTATGGCTCTAATATGGTTAACAATCACAACATTAGGCTTTTGAATAGAATCTTTTAAAGATGAACTCCATTGCCTTTCATAAGTATTTAAATAATGGTCATCTATGTCTGCTACATACTAGAGACTTAACAAATGCTTGCTGATTAACTTTTAAAAATTCTTATCAAGAGAAATGATGATGTACCATTAGAACAAATTTTTTAGGCAATAATAATAAGGTTTCCATAATTGTCCAAAATATCTACCACCTTGGAATTGAGTGATGAGGAACCTTCTGAGTGAATCAACAATTACTTTTATCTTCTATACTTTGACTAGAACTGTATTATGCATAGAAAAGTGATAAGGCTCTTGAAAAGACAATGGAGATAAAAAGAAGAATTGATGTGACTGATAGCTTAAATAAAAGGGAGAGAAAAAGAGGGAAGAGACATAGGAAAGTCAGAAGACTTGCCATTCTGATCAAGGAGGTGAAAATTTAAAATAAAAGTCTAGAGAAAAGGATGACTAATTATATCCTTTAGAGAACACCAAGTATAACAAAAAGAACAGCAGAATAAGTCTCCAGAAATTCCTGAAGAAGTATCTGGGACTAGGTCAAGAATAATGCCTTGATTTCTCTTTGCCAGGGTTCATTAAACTTTCTTATATTCTGATTCCTTTGGAAATCTGGTGAAATTTATGAACCCCCTTTCAGAATAAAGTTATTAAATGTATAAAATAAAAATAAAACACATAAGATTGTAAAGACAACCAATTATACTGAAATGTATTTAACATTACACACACACACACACACACACGTATATATTATATGTATGACCCAATCATTCATGCCCATCCTGTGCAATTTTATTCAATATTATATAAATTTATCACATCACATCTACTCAATGTGTTAGATGGTGCTCATTCTCTTCACAATATATAGATAACAATCCTTCTTGCCACTAGTTAGACTGGACCACTTTTTTCTTGTTGTACATGACCTTTATGGCATCCTTCACACCACTCCTCAACATTCTCATTTATACACAAACTTAATTAATTAATACAACTGCTAGAAGTCTCCTCTCACTAAAATTAGAGATATGTTATATTCCTAACTTGCCTTGCTGAGGTCAGCTCCAGAAAGAAGATCAGGATTAAGAAAAACTGATACACCGTACCTGAATCTCACCAATCAGACATGAGTGATGGTTCAGAAGTGACAGATTCTTTTAGATAAAAAATGAGTATAACATTGTGGAGTTCAAGATAGCCTATAGATAGAATTTTTGGCAGAGTTAGACATGCTGACTGTAGATTTGGATATATATACACACATATCCATATCCACATATATCTTTAGAGTGATCTTGGGATGAAATCATAGGCCCTATTAATATTAGATGGAATAGTCCACATGTGGAATGAAAGTATAATATTTTCAGCAGGGATAGTTGTGCCTAGAGTCATGAAGACTCTTCTTCTTCCGTTCAAAATTTGTTCTCAGACACTTACTAACTGTGCGACTCTGGATATGTCACTTTAAATTTTGTTTGCCTCAATTTCCTCAAATGTAAAATGGGTTGGAGAAGAAAATGGCAAACCACTCCAATATCTTTGCCAAGAAAACCCTAAATGAGTTCATGAGCAATTGGATCCAACTGAAAATCTAATAAAGAAACAGAGATGTGGCATGAAGGACAATGGAATAGCACTGTATGTCGAGAACTGTAGAAATCCATGAACCTGAGGTGGGGGAGACACTGAATAATATTAAAGATAAAAGAAATGTTGTCCAAGTGTAGTATAGACAATCCAACGAGATGGAGAAAACAGATGGTGAATTTTTGATGCAAATCAAAAAATTGAGAGACGAAATGGGGTGCTGATAAACAGCTCTATTTCATCTATACAACTGCTATAAGTCTCCTCTCACTAAAAATGGAGATATATTCCTGACATGCCTTGATGATGAGTTTACTTCCAGAAGGGAGATAAAGACTTTAAAAAAAACTCTGTACTTAAATCTCAATAAGAAGACGTAACTGACAAGTCCTTTCAGAAAAAAGGGAGTATAGCATTGTGGAGTTCAAGATAGCCCACAGACAGAATTTTTGTCACAGTTAGACATGTGTTAAAAAAAAAAAAAGCAGATTTCAAAAGTGTCAGAGACAAGATATATTTGATCCCATAACTTACAAGTCTAAAAAAAAGATAAAGGGCTCCGGAAAGAAAATTCTACATAAGATAAATGTACATAAATCATCAAGATTTTTATATATAACAAAACCAAGCAAAATGTGCTAGACAGAGACATTTCATTCAAAATCAATTCAGAAGTTACAAAATATTTGGAAGTGTACTACCAAGGGTCACCTTGAGACAATATGAATCAAATTATAAATTATTGTTTGGAGAAAAAATATAGAGCTAAATAACTGGGGAAATATTAATTGCTCATGTTTGGGTTGAATCAACATCATAAAAAATAATGACACTACCTAAATTTATTTATTCAGTTGTATTCAATCAGACTAAAAGAATAGTTTATACAACTAGAAAAAAATATAACTAAATCCATATGGAAGGACAAATGATTAAGATTCTCAAGAGTAATAATAAAAATGTGGAAAGGAAAGGGATATCTAAGTATAAGGTCTCAAACCATACTATAAAGTAGTACTAATAAAAAGGATTTGGTACTCTTTTAAAAAAGAAATTGTTGAGTGGTGGAATAGGATAAGTTTATGAAATATGAAAGAAATATACAAAGTAGATTAGCATTTGATAAACTGGGATAGTGTTTCATAAATATTGTAAGAACAACTCAGTTTTTGACAAATATTGTTGGGAAAGCTGTATATTAGCCTGGAATAAATTTATGTTTATACCACATACCAAAATAAGTTGATGAGCAGTAGGTCTAGCCTCAGGAAGGGTTGAGTTCCAGTGAGGCATCAGACATTTACTAGCTGTGTGACCTTGAACATTTCACCATTTCTGTCTATCTTAGTTCCCTCATTTGTAATATAAGGATAATAATAGCACTCACCTCCCGGGAATGTTCTGAAGCTAAAATGAGATTATAATTGTTTGCAGTCCTTAAAGTGCTAAATGAATGCTATTTTAATTTTTAAGATACATTCTAAATGGTTATATGGCTTAGATATAAATGGTCATATCATTGTCATGTGCACAGCAGAATGTCAGGGAGGATCCAAAACATATAACAACAAAATAGCAAGTATCAAGAAAGTATCAAGAAAATAATTATATTCATGATTGATCATTTTTTCTTTATTTCTTTGTGTTCTTTGGTTCTCTGATGCACACCCTTATTTACTCTTTTTCCCACTTTTATCCCCCCCCCACTCCCAAGCAAGCTACATTTAAGAAAAGATATATTTATACATATATAGATATATAGTAATATACACACACTTATACCCATACCCACCCCACATAAACACATGTCTTCTCTATCTTTGCTGTCTCTAATTAAATTTTGTTCCATAACTTGCCGTGGTATTACTTAACCTCCTCCCACTTTAGGATCCCTTCCTTATCTTCTTCCCCACCATTTGCTTTCCTTTCTGCCTATCCCTTCTCCCTTATTTCTTTATAGATTTTGGAGGGTGATATAGCCTTCATGTGTATAACCCCATCTAATACTTCTATGTCTGGTCTTTCTCTGCATCTCATTTGTATAACATGATCTCTATTTTTACCTTAACTCTGCCAATCTTTCTTTTGAGCTACTGTATTATTGATATGAATCTTATATACATACATGTATATATACATCTATCAAAAACAAATAATTTGTTCATGTTTGTTCATATTAAGTTTCTTAAAATTGACTTTTCATATTGGCTCTTATATGTTAAATTTTCTGGTAAGTTCAGATTTGGTTAATAGAAAATCCTGAAAATCTGCAAGTTAGTTGAATATCAATTTTTTCCATTCAGAATTATAGATAATTTTGCTGGATATGGTATTTTTGGCAACAGGTCTAGTTTTTTTGATTGCCGGTAGATATGATTCTAGGACCTGCTTTCTTTTATTGTAACTGCTGAAAAGTCTTGTATAATTTTAAGTGTAGCTCCAGCATATTTGAATTATTGCTTTTCTTGTTTCTGGTAAAATTTTCTATTTGATCTGGGGATTTAAAAATTTGGCAAATAATATTCCTGTGTATTTTTCACATAGAATCTCTTTGAGGTGGTAATTGGTAATTTTTTTTTCTATTTCTACTTTCCCCTCATGTTCTATCACTTCAGGACAATTTTCTTGGATTATTTCCTGCATTATTGTGCCAAGATTCTCTTTTTGGTCAGAATTTTCTGGCAGTCCAAGTATTCTTATATTTTCTCTTTTTGATCTGTTCTCCTTATCTACCATTTTTCTTATATTTCACATTATGTTCTATTTTCTCATTCCTTATAATTTGTTTTGTTATTTCTTGGATTCCAATAGCTTCACTGGCTTGCCCTTGCCCAAATCTAATTTTCAAAACATTATTTCACCTTTGCGACTCTGTATCTCATTTTCTAATTGGTTAAAGTTTTTTTTTTCCAATAACTTTCTTGTTTTTCTTGGATGGTTTTTATTTTGTTATTTAGTTTTTCCTCACTGTCTTTCCCACTGAGGCAATTGGGGTTAAGTGACTTGCCTAGGGAAGTGTCTGAGTCCAGATGTGAACTTAGGTCCTCCTGATTTCAGGACTGGTGCTTTATCTATTGCACCACCTAGTTGCTTCCTCAATGTCTTTATTATGATTGTTGAATTCTTTTTTGAGTTCTATAAATTTTCTCTGGGCAGGGAGCCATTTCATGTTACTCTTTGGGATAAAAGCTTTTTTTTTTTTTTTTTTTTTTTTTTTTTTTTTTTGCTAGTGTCCTCCTCTGAAGATGAATCCTGATCTTTCCTATTCCCATAATATATTTTAATGGTGGGGTTCTTTCTTCTTTGCCAATTCATTTTTTAAAATGGGAGGTATTAGTGTATGCACCTCAAATCGTGGGGTGGGGGAATGGTGCCTCAAGCTTCCTTTTAGCTCTCCCTTCTGACCAGGAACCCCAAACCAAGAACTCCACTCTCTTGCAAGTGGCCACAGTCAGCAGCATACTGCTGCCTCTGCCTGTACTCACCGGGTGCTGGTTCCTTCTCACCTAGGGCTCTGTCTCAGCAGCACAGCTGGGTCCCACATTCCTAATCAGTGAGGCTCGCTCAGTCTTCCCAGATGCAAACCTAAACTGGACAATCCTGGAGGTGAAAGTCTCTGTGGTTTCCTCCTGAGGCTTCAGTCACATCCAACTAGCCCAAGGAGTTTCCACTTGAAGTTTCTGCTGAGTTAGTCAGCTGTGTCTAGTCAAACAAGTTAATCCCCAGCCCAGGCTTCAGATCTTCTCAGACTGTATCAGGAGGACTCCAGTTCTGCCCCACGACTCTGATTTTTTACGAGCTACATTCATCTTGAGGCTCAAATTTGTTCCATTTGTGGGGGAATTCAGGAGAGTTTGAAATTTACCAACCTACTTACTCTGCCACCTTCCCAGAATCTTCCCTAAATGTTCCTATCATATAGAAATTAGATAATCAAGGAAGAATTTATCTTTCTGCCTATGGATAATGGAAATATTCATAACTAAAAAACTAATAGAGAGAATCACACAAGATAAAATTGACAATCTTATGTAAAGTTAGAATTTTTTTGCATCAATATTTTAAAATTAAAAGGATAGTGGTAATTAGGAAAAAATCATTTTATCAACTTTCTTTAAAAATGTATCTTATTCAACATATGGATAGAATGAATGTTTATACGATTAAGAGTCATTCTTCAATAGATAAATAGTCTAGGGTTATGAATAGGCAGTTTTCAAAGGACTATTCCCTTTATGTGTTTTCCCTCACTAAAATGTAAAGTTGTTGAGAACAAGAGCTATTTTGCTCACTGGTATTTGTAAATTTAGTGCTGAGGCCAGTGACTCACAGAGAATAAGAGTCCTCTCTCAGGGAATTGATGAACTCGTGAATGCAAAAGGATTTGGAGCTGTCTTTTAAATACGCAGTTACCTGTAGAAAATGTCTGAATCCAAAACATTGAGGTTAATGACTAAGGCTTTTCAGACTGGGGGAGTTAGGTGGGAGAAATTTTATTTTGGCTAAGTGATTATTTCCAGGGCTTTTGAAAATTAGTGGCAGCACAGTGGATTGAGAAGGAAGATTTAGCCCCAGACAATTATTAGCTATATGAACCTGGGCAAGTCTTAACTTCAATTTATCTTTCATTCCTCAACTGTAAAATGGGAACAGTAACAGGAGAATAATAATAGCATCTACCTTGCATGGGATAATATTTGTAAGTTACTTAGCAGAGTGCTTGACACATAGTAGGCACTAATTATAAAAATGCTCATTTCCACTTTCCCCATTCCCTTCTCAAATCACATGTGGGCTGCTACATTTGACTAAAATAAGTGCTGACTGAGTCAGGTTACAGAGAGGTGCTAATTCTTGGTGGAAGTTTAACCTTGTTCCATTTTTCTGATGAATGCTTCTCGATGGCAGTTTAAGATCATTTAGCTAGTACTTGGAATTTACGTTAGATTAAGAGGCTAATGCATAGTTCATAAGTATCGTCTCATTATTCATCTATATGGCTAAATATTTGTAATTACACTTGTTCATTATGTCAATGATCAAAAGTTATTCTTGTTTGTTTGTTGAACAAATAGCTACTCATTTACTTAGGCCTTTCCTTAAATTGGCAATTAGAAGGTCTTCCTATTGGATAACTTTTGCTCTGTTAGCTTTTACTTTCTAGCTTCTTTCAGCAAGTCTTGCAAACTAATTTGGAATAAATTTAAATTAACTTAATTGAGTTAGTTTTTATTAAAGTTATAGAACTCTGGTTAATTAAGTCATGAACAATAAACTGCATGAGATCCTAGCAGGGGAAAAATCAATGCATGCAAAAGTGATTGCTGTTTTTCATAGAGATGCTAAATTTGTAATTGAAGAGTAGACAAGGTACAGATAATAAATCTGAATTTATCTTTTCAAAATCTTTGTCTAGGCTAAATCAGTCTAGCAGTTGTTTGGGAGTGGAGCAGGTAGGGATCTTGATTGAAATAGAATGGGAATTATGGAATAAAAAGACATTGAACTTGAAAGCACAAATCCCAGATTTAAGTTCTTAGCAATCCCAGTTTGTAACTATATGTTTTTGGGTAAACTATTTAATCTCTTCTAATCTTGGTGTCCACAATAATTAAATAAAGAAAATAATAACACCTATACTACCTATTTCATAGAATTTTTGGGAGGATTTAAAGAGATATTGTGTTTTGAGCTAAGTATCTACAGAATGCTGAATACATGTTAGTTAATACTTAAGGTATTAAGGTAAGGTCACAAAATTATCTTGGGCAAATAACTCTTTGAGTCTGAGTGTCATTATTTATAAAATAAGAACATAAGAATAGAGAATTCCTCCTTTTCTTCTACCTCTAGCTCTATGGTCCTCGGATTCTAGGACCCCACAACTACTCTCATTTTTCTGAACAGAAAATCAGTGTACTTTTCATGGTTTAAAAAGAGAGTTGGTGGTATTACATCTTCTTTTGGATAAAATTAACTTAAGCTTTCTACAGGTGAAATAGTGTTTAAGTTGGCAAATTGTTCTTTATGAGTGCTGAATGGCCATTTCAAATTTGATCACTAGGTTCAGTGTTTGCTTATATTTTATAAATGACAATGTTAATGATAACGATAATAAGTATATCTGATGGACCCAGAGTTCTTTCCTTCTCTACTAATTCTCAACAAATAGGAATATGTTCACAAGGGCACAGTGATTTTCATGAAATGGGTAACTAGATGGGGAAGCCTGATTGCTAAAACGAGGAACCAGACTCTTTTGTTTCATTATCTTTTAAAATTCCCATCCCACAGGTTTGGGTAAAATAACTTAAAGCTTAGATTTAGGTTTATATCTATGATTTCCCTAAGGGAGAGGGCATTGGAAGGTGCTTGATGTACAATATAGATTAGATATAGAACATCTATTTATTACTTCCAACCTAAAGAAACATAAAAGACAAGCATTAATTGACAGAAAAAAATGAGGAAAAACTTAACTGCTGTTACACATTCCTGGATAGTGGATTTAAAAGCATTAACTCATGAAGCATTTTGCAGCTTTGTTGAATAGGCATTTTGTATTTTACCTCAGCTCTAAAGTATTTAAATAATTCCTTCTTGCTATATGTTTTTTGACAAGCTGGCCAGGCATTGTGCTTATCTTCCTGTTGATTACTATCCTCTTTGATATAGGAACTCTTTCCATTCAGCTCTGAGAGACCTTAAATTCTCTTAAACTCACAATGAATCTCCAAGGCTAGTTACACCTATCACAGAATTATTATTTATTCATATATATTCAAAGAAGGAAACACAAAACAGAGGAGGCAATAAGACATCCCATGGTCCAGATTCAATTCACTCAGCTGAGTTTATGGTTTATTGAAATGTCCTGTGGGACCCCATACTAGACTGGTATTGGGAAAAGTACCACTCTTCCCCTACATCTTCATAGAGAGCCTAGTGAGAGAACACTTCTTGCCCTGTGAGAGAATCAAAAAGAGAGAGGGCAGCATGATTCAGTTTTTAAGGTCTAACTCAAAGAGTTATGTAAATGCTATCTATATTCTTTATTTCCATTAAAGGAACCATGATTCTTCTAGTCATCCCAATATACTATCATGATAATTCTTCGGTGTCTCAGCCTTGTAGCTGAGTCTTGTCATTTCTATTTTTATAAAATCAGCTTGCATTCTATTCACACAGACATACTATTTTAGAACCTCTTCCCCTCTTTCTCTGACTAGTGCAATAATCTTCTAATTGTTTGCCCTATCAAATGTCTTTCCATTCTAATATGTCCTTCGAACTGCTGCCAAAAGGCATTTCCCCCTTTAAAGTATGTGTCTCTCTATCTTATTCCTAATTCAATAAATTCCAGTGGTTTCCTTGCCTTGAGGATCTTTACACATCTTATTGTTGGAGCGTTTGAGATCTTCTAAACCTGACCCACTCCTACCTTTCCAGCTTAATTACAAATTATTATCTTCCACATTGTCTACATATCTAGTCATACTCACTTTCCTATTTTATTTCACACAATATACCATCTCATTTCTTTGTCTTTGCACTGCCTACTTCAAGTCTATACTGAATGTTGTCTCTCTTTCCCACTACCTTTTAGAATCACTGATTTCCTCCAAAATACATCTTAAATACCACCTTCTGCATAGTCTCTCTCTATTTTGTGTGATTCCATATATGTGCAGGTTGGCTGGGGTACAGGATATGTTCTACTTTCGTTTGGTATCCCAAGCATCTAGAATAGATCTTGACATGTAGTACTTAATATTTCCAGAATGGGGTGGGGTATGTCATGGATCTCTTTAAGTCTTTAAAGGGCCTTCACACAACAACTTGTCCCAGGGTACAAGACATGGAACAACCTATTGAAAAGAATCCCAACTGTAGATACCTCCTAAAGGATAATTGAGCATCTGTTTCATTACTCCTTCAGTACAACTGTTATCAAGAAATATACTCTCTTTTAAACCAATTTTCACATCCCAAACCTGCCTTTCTATTTTATTTTTTTGCCTTAAATTGGTAGCAGCCATGTTTTTTCAAACCCACCTTTTTTCCTGGTGTCTTCATTTTCTTTTTCAAGATATCATATTTTTAACTGATGTTTTCTAGATTCTTTCTGGCAATATCTTTTCTGTTTATGTGAGTCACCAGAAATTACCCAGTTTGACAAATATCAGAAGATTTTCTTCACATTTTGGAAAAAGAGCAGAACACTTTATTGTCATCATCCTAAAAATAGTTGCCTAAGAACTCAGCAGTGAGTTACCAACCTCTAGGATGAATTTGTTCTCTGGCTTTTATTAGATATTCTCTAAATTGAGCACACTTTTGAATCCACAGCATTTCTTAAAGGACAAATAGCTATTTCTTCATAAGAGATTGTAGCTCACTTTGGGAAAAAATGCATATCTTATATGTGGTCAGTGGTTTTTATTTCCTCTCTTCTCTGAGTTATATATATGTATATATATATTTCCCCCCCCATTCTCTAAACTGCTGACAAAGGTCAGGATGTTCCTGTGCTTCTTCAGATCTTTTCTTCATTTTGTCTTCACTTCAAAATATTTTACCTTGCTTAGATCTTTCTCTTCTTTCTTTTTCTCTTCTCTTTCCTTCCTTCCTTTAAATAGTTCTAAACATTCTTGGTTTGTTTATCTTTTTTGATAAAGATGACATTTAACCATTATGTCATGCTATAGAACACAGTAGTGTTACAGTGATTCCATTCCAGATGCAGATTGTGTATTCTGTATTATTTTAATATATTTGTTACACCCTAATCCCAAAACTATTTTTACCATTTGCCTTTCCCATACTTAGAACTGTCCCACTCCTTTGGCTCTTCATTTTATTAATTTCTGAATTGCAGTCCATCATTTATTAAATTTCTATGGACTATTTCTTATTCCTAAAACTACTTGGAAAAACAAGTGATACTTAGAATCTAAAAATTCAATTAGCATCAGCACATAGACTATTTACCCTCTCTTCCCCATTCTACCCTCAACAAGACTCTGATTGTTGCTCTTTAATAATATTCCCTCTTGCAATACTTCTACATACTGTTGATCTTGATACTTAAACTCTGGTTTTCATTGATAAAGACTTCCTTTATTTTGTTGTAATTATTATAATCTTGTAAAAATGTTTGTTAAGAAGAGAGGACGTAGAATTGGGTTCCACAACCTATGAGTGATAGTGTTGCCAATTATCACTATTTATTTGGTATATATGTATATATGCTTTTGAATTATGCATATACACACACTATATACTCTTCAAATATATGTATGTATGCACACACACACACATATATTTCAAAATGCATTTGTGCTGAGAATTTACTTTTTTTGAACGGTTGGAGTAGAGTTATAATCTGCCATATTTTGGTGAATTTGCTTTATCTGTTGTATATATATATTTCATTGGATCCAAGATTATAATACACTGAATTGTGGCTTTAAGCTCAAGGTTTTTTTTTTTTTTGAGGATTGTGAGAAAATTGAATTATAAAAAAAGAAACGCTCTCATGTTTAAAATTTTTTAAAAGTCTATACAGCCTAACTTTCTTTTTCTGTTCATATATTTTCTAGGGTAAAATCACACATACTAAGGTATTTTTAAGGCTAGAATTTGTTTATATCAAATCCTTCTTGAATGTTGTTATCTGTCATTCTAAATCCTCTTGAAGTAAGGTTTAAAGAATCTTGGTTATATATTTAGTCTGGAAATGGAAGATTTTTACTGACTTTGGATTAGGAGATTTTCAGCTATCAGTCTATAAGCTTCAACTTTCTTTTAGTCAGTCTTGACAAGGCCAGAATAAAGTTCTAAAGGCTGTGACTGTGAATCAGGTGGCTTTTCATTAGTTGAAGCAGAATGTCAATTAAAAGGCTATTGAGATAAAAAAATGGCAACGGATTAGTTTATATTTCTTCATGGGTGATAAGAAAAATCATTTGTGAATTCTATTTTATGAAGAATATTCCACCTGAAGTAAAGAGCTCATATATTGCAACCTTAAGAGACTACCTTTGCTTTCTCAAATGAATTAGGTAATTCTCTCATCATGAATTCAAAAAAAATTGTGGGCAACATAAAAGTTCATTATTTAACTTACAGTGAATTTGCCAAAGCCCAAAAGTCACAGTGACTTTCTTAGGAACAGTCTCATTATCCTTACTGTTCAGTAAGTTCCCTACTAGTTAAGCATTGATCAGTTATTATCATTTATTGAATTTTTCATTACTTTTGTCAGTCTTAAGAAAATCCTTTTGATTTATATGCATGCATGGAGACTCCTTAAAGTGAATTTTATATCTCCATATTTGGGGCATGATTCTTCTTGGTTTTTAGTTGGCTGTGCAAAGTAGGAACAAGATGTAAATTTTATGATAACTTTAGAGCTGGAGAGAAGATGCATGTGGGTTGAATGTCTCCACCCCAATCTTTAAGTATTGAAATCCTACATATTTTCTAAAGGTCATCACCAATTCTTATTTATCCATTGAGCTTTTCTTTAATTTCCCTCCTTCTTCTCCTCATCAGAGCAGAACTTGGCTTTTACCTTTCTTATTCAGGTAACATGTGTTATTTTATGTTTATGTATGTGCCATATTGTAAACTAGGTCAGGAATAGTGTCCTATTTAATTTTCATATTTTCAAAGAATTGAAATTTGTTAGTTGGAAAGCACCTTAGAAACCATTATTGTTGACTGACTAATTGACAGATGAAAACTGCAGATTTAATTTCTTACTCTTTAGAAAGCAAGCAGCTTTTTTTTTGCCCCAGAGAAAAAGCACCTTTTTTAGAAGAGCCTTAAAGGAACATATTTCTGTCCACTGTTGATTTCTCCTTTCTCTGAATTCTGTTAGCACATGTTACCTGTAGGGCACAATTGAGAGTCTGATTTTATATTATTTTGCTTTGTATTATTCCTTAATGTTATCTTTTCTCCAAAATTTCATTGCAGGATTTTTCAGAGGACGAATATGTCCTATACTACTCTCATCCTCCTCTAAATGCCTTGTACTGTTTTGGGGACTCAAGAAGTACTTAATTGATTAAGTACCCATTGTACTCTTTAAGTTTTTTGTGAGCTTATAGACTTTTAAATGAAAATCTAAATCTGTTTTAACATTTTAAAACTATATGATTATGCATCAATTATATAAAATGCCCAAGATGATTGTCTTTTAACGGAAACTTAATTCTGTCATTTGTTATTGATAGAGACAGAATAAAATGCCAATTAAATTAGCAATTACACTAAGATCATGGCATTTTTATGCAAGCACATAACTAATGCATATTGTAGAGGAGTTTGTAAAGGGCTCCTAAGAATTTAGAGCTTTCAGTGTTGCTAGTCTGAGAGAAATCTTTTTTAAAAAATGAATCTTACCTGTTTCTCAAAGGAGATCTTTATTGGAATTCCATAGTATAATGCTAAACATATTCTTAGATGTCAACTCAAATCAATCCAATCAAGGAAGAAGAGAAGATGTTCTCCAGGGCAACATTGGAAAGACCATAAAACATACAGATGTATAAATACTTCCTCAAAGTAGGATTGAGCATGCATATTTTATTTTTAACTGTATTCTAGGGCCAAAAACAAAGCACATGTCCTCATCATAAACATAATTGGAGATAAAATCCATACTGGGAACTGACAAATTGAAAAAAAAATTTGCTTGCCAGAAAGCAGAATTTTTCAGGACTACAGGTAATAGAGATAATAGTTTTTTTTCCCCCTTTGGCCCTGATATTTGATATTGCCTCAGTTTCCTTTCTGAGATTTATACAAATTCCCTATTGCCAAATGTTCCTCTTCTTTCTCTTGCCAGTCCTTCATGTAGGAAAAGATAGTAGTGAAATTGGTCCAAACATTGGATTTTGGCACTTCTACCTTTAATCTATTGGGTTCTGGACCTGTAATACAGAAAATTCTAATAACAACTTGGAAGTAATGACTCCACAAAAATTTCATTAATTTCTTTATTTCTCACAATTATCTATATAATATGTTTCTTGGGTGTCCATTCCTCCAGCTTATCTATTGAAAGAATTGTGTGATTATCCTGGAGAAGAGAAGACTTAGGAGAGGGCATGATAACTTTCTTCATGTATTTGAAGGTTTGGCATATGGAGAACTGATTACATTTGTTTTATTTAGCTACTGAGAGTAAAAATAAAAGTCATGGGTAGATATTGTAAAGAGGAAATTTGGCTTTGATATCTGAAAAAAATTTCTTACCATGCAAAGCTGCTCCAAAGTAGAATGGACTTCCTCAATACATGGTGAATTCCTCTTTCTTGGAGGTCTTCAAGTTGGGGCTAAATGATCATTTGTAAGATATAAAAGAATGAAGATTCCTTCTGGGTCATGGGTAGGGTCACATGGCTGCTGAAGTCCCTTCTAATCTCAAATTCTGTGATTCTGTAACAACCTTACTAGAATAATACTGGCATATTAATTAAGAAGAATAATCTAGTTTGTACTTTATATTTTATACCCTTCTCAGTGCTGCAGAAGAATTTCCCTTCTTTTCTCTCCTTTTCATATGACTACTTTCTGGGACTTTTCTTCAATCCTCATACTCTTCTTCCTACTCATCTGTCTGAAAGATGGTCCGTAGGAGGGTCTTTGATGGCAAAAATTGTGTGAAGCAAACTCCTCCACTTTCTTCCTACTTTCTTTTTATCAATTTGCCCAGGATTATCATTTCCTTTTCTCCTTACCTAAATCCCCATGCTCTTCTCCTAGAAAGCCCTCATTCCCATCTAACTTTCATGCAGAATGCCCAGAACAATACAAACCTACAAATAACTTTTCTCTAAGATGTAAGTGAATTTGATTTTAGTCTGTTCTTTTTAAAGATGCTGGTTCTGTATGATGTTTTCTTCCTTATAGGCTGTATGTGAAAACAGAGTAGATGAGAGATGGCGGTGATGGAGAGATAGGATGGAGTTTATCTCTCCTCGTTTGTCCTTTGATGGGAAGTTTGATAGCACCAATGGTTTCCCTTGAATTCAGAAATATCAATCTATAAGTCATCATTTTTTTCCCTTAGGAAAGAAGCACAAGGGAGATGCTATGGGATCCTCTTTTATTCTAAAGAAAAAGAAAGATCACATCCCCAAAGAAAAAATTCAGTAAAGGAAAAATATACAGGTGAGGCAATTCTTGTTAACTGAGGGAAGAGGGAAAAAAAGGGGTGACTTCTGCATTAAGAAGTCCCTGTGATTTTTTTTAAACAAAAGATTGCTTTGGTCTCCCATTTGGAATTCAACTTAAAATTTAGGGTAAAGCATTAAAGAATTTTCTAATCAAAACTTATGAATAAGATTGGGGTTAGCATGAATTAGCAAAAGAAATGTAACATTAATGATATTTTCTTACTCAGATTTTCCTTAGGTATTTTTCCTTTGCCCTTGCCACAGTTTACCTAGCATCATATTTATAAGTACATGTGTCATTTCCTCTCTGTTAGACTACAAAGTGTTTTGAGCCAGGAACTGGAGAGTTGTTAATCCTTGTACACTGTTGTATAGCAAGGTGCCTTACATAGAGGGGCCTATAACAAATGGGTATGCCTTGAATTGAAGTAAGACAAACCCATGTATTGCCTTATCAGGGTGAATGTTCCTTCCACTGACACCGAATTCAGCCTATTATCATGTTTTGTGGTTCTTGTCCATGTCCTTCCATAAATCCTCTAAAGAGAATATATTTAACACTGAAGGCTTTCTTTATGATATCAATGCAATACTCGGGTTGTCTTACTATTTTTCCTTGCTCATAAAACATGATCAACCTACCTTCTTTCCTTGACCTTCCCTTTACCCACCCACCTCCTTGCACCTGGATCTTTGTGAAATATGATTCACTGGGGCTGGAGCTGAGTTCCAAATTGGCCTTTGACTCCAGCTGTGTTATCCTAGGCAAATCACTTAAACACTCTGCCTCCGTTTCCTCAATTAAAAAATGGAAATAAAATAGTATTTATATAGCAGGTTGTTGTCAGGATCAAATGAGTTAGTATTTGTAAAGTATTTAGAAAAGTGCCTGGCACACATTAGGTGCTTAATAAAGGCTTGTTTCCTTTCTTATTTGTAAGTTGACAGTGCATTTTATGGTACTACTTATCACTGCTAATCACTTGTAGCTTTTTTTTTTTCCTCTTCAAAATGTTTCCTTTATTGGTAGTTGAAAGTATAAAAATAATTTAAAAATATATAAAAATTTTAGAAAAACATTTTGATATTTGTTCTCAACCAAATATTTATGGTTTATTCCTTATAATCCAGGCTGCAAGCTACCTGGAATCAGCCTGTCCATAAAGCAGGAGCAGCATTTTGAGAGCTGAATAAACCCACTGAAGACTGAATCTACAAACCTAAAATTACATAGTATCAGGTCATAACTTCATCCTCACTGACACTGAAGCTTTTGCTATCAAAGACAGAGAAGAAATCTTGAAAGACCCATTCCAAGTAACAGCCTTTAGGAGGGTTTGCCCATCTAACAATCTCACTGGCCAACCTAGCATAGTTACCTGCTAGAAAGAATATTGTGCATTATTTATGAGGAATCTGTGCTTTATGGTGAAGGACTTTTTATAAATATTTTACTTGCCAGGCAAGCTTTACCTTTGTTAGCATTTCAAGAATGGCTCACATTTGCCTCCTGCCATCTCTTTGCTTTTCAACGAGTTATGTGTTAACACTGAGTGCAAGCCTAGAGTTGAAACAGAATTTGAATTATCAACATCTGAAGCATGAGAAAGTTACTTTACAAAAGGCACTTTCCTGACAAACAAATTGTTGTTGAAAATTGTCCTAGGCATCTCACTGACCTCAGTCTGTAGCTGATTTATTCATTGGTATGTCATAGTATGGATGTGATAACATGCAGTCTCACAAACTGTCATGCTTGTCTTTGCTCTCCTGGAGGCCATATGAAATTGGCATTTCATAAATAGTTCCTTTGACATACCTTTCTCTCCCCCTAAACTTAAATAAAATGGTGTCTATCTATTATACCAAAATTTTTGTGTCAATTCTACTTCAAATTAGCAAAAAAAATATAAAGCATTTCCAATTATGTTTAAGAATTAAGAATTCTTTAATTAAGAATATAGGGGAAAAAAAGAATATAGGGAGAGGAATACTGACTTCTAATGGAAATATTCTTGAGGTAAGAAAGAGAAAATCTGTCTGAAATAAGAGAGCATTGCCAAAGAAATAACTCCTTAAGTAAAAAAAAAAGCTGTATTTTCTCTCCCTTGGAACAGTTGAAAAAAAGAAAAGGAAAAAAGAACATAATAGAATGTGATGGCCCATTAACAGACTCATATCCCATCTTTTCACAAGTCAGACCAATTTGTGTTCTGCTCTGCCATTTGGAGAGGGCTAATGGTCTCATATATAAAAAAGGATGGTGTTTTTCAAATAGTAAATATAGGCATGCTTCCCCCACCTCATAATTACATATTTATTAATCATTTGCTTTTGCTAGCACGATGTAATGCTCTACCCCCTGGCCCTGTCAAATCCAATACTCTAAAGTCTAATACACTTGAACAAGAGGTCAGGCTATAATATAAAACTACTTCTAGAGTTCCCTTCTACCCATTTACTTTGATTCTAAAAGAAATCTCACAACAAATTGAATTAATTTCTTTAAAATTGGAAAGTAACTTTTGCTTTATTATTTCTTTTTAGATATTAGAAACTGACCTTATTGGTTATTTTATAGTATCATTTTAATGAATACATTCATATTAGACCAAAGGAAATGGAACACATCACTGCTAGTTCTCTCTAATGAGCCATAGAGGACTAAAATAACTGCATATGCATTCTCCAAATGGACCATTAATTGGAAAAAGAGGTAAAGTGTGAAGATAAAGCTAGAGGATGTAACTTAAAATAGTGATATATTTTATAATCTTAGTGTATTTAATTCACTTGTATATAAGAAAAAGTGAGGGTGAGACCTAATTTCTATTCCCTTCTATTTAAAACTTTGGGGTATTTCCCTTTCAACTTTTTGGCTGCCTATAAGGGAAACAGAAGTATTTAGTGAATACTTCATCACTTTTCAGATTTTCTCTCAATCATACCTATGATTTAAACTCCTTTAGGAATTTAATTCATTTTGACTACATCAAAAATGTACCTGCTGGTACTATTAGGTTCATATTATGCATCTATTCCACTCTATTCAATTTACCGTTCTATTCAATTTATTTTTAAGTATCTATTATATCAAATGCTTTGCTAAACATGAGAATTATCAAAATAAAATGAAAAATAGTCTCTGCCCTCAAGAAGCTCGCATTTTACTGGAAAAATTATGAATTGCTACTCAAGCCTTTTAGGAAAACCTTGGCTATGTAGGGGATGTTTTACTACTGGATGGACTTTCTGCAGCAAGCATATTGTTTTTATAATAGTATTATTTTTGTTTACTTGTAAGTTATGAAATTTTTTTAAACTTCTTTTTCTATTAAAGCTTTTTATTTTCAAAACATGCATGGATAATTTTTCAATATTGAGCCTTGCAATACCTTGTGTTCCAAATTTTTCCCTCCGTTCTTCCCACCCCTCCCCTAGATGGAATCCAATATATGTTCAACATGTTAAAATATATGTTAAATCCAATATATGTATATATATATATATATTTATACAATTATTTTGCTGCATAAGAAAAATCATATCAAAAAGGAAAAAATGAGAAAGAAAACAAAATGCAAGCAAACAACAACAAAAAGAGTGAAAAATGCTAGATTATGATTCACACTCAGTTCTCTCTTGGTGTGTAGATTCTTCCTCTGAGTGTAGATCGCTCTCTTTATTATAAGATCATTGGAACTGGCCTGAGTCATCTTATTGTTGCAAAGAGCCACATCTATGAGAATTGATCTTTGTATAATCTTGTGGTTGCCATGTACAATGATCTCCTGGTTCTGCTCATTTTATTTAGCATCAGTTCATGTAAGTCTCCCCAGGTTTCTCTGAAATAATACTGCTGATTGTTTGTTATAGAACAATAATATCCCATAAAATTCATATTGATGGGTATCCATTCAGTTTCCAGTTTCTTGCCATGACAAAAAGAACTGTCACAATCATTTTTGCACATGTGGGACTCCTTCTCTCCTTTATGATCTCTTTGGGACATAAGCCAAGTAGAAACACTGCTGGATCAAAAGGTAAGCACATTTACCAAATGGGTATGCCCCCAAAGGGCGTAGTTCCAAATTACTCTCCAGAATGGTTGGATCAATTCACAACTCCACTAACAATGTATTAGTGTTCCAGTTTCCCCCATCCCTTCCAACATTAATCATTATCTTTTCCTGTTATCTTAGCCAGTCTGAGAGGTGTGTAGTGGTACCTCAAGAGTTGTCTTAATTTGCATTTCTCTGATCCTGATTTAGAGCACCTTTTCATATGATTAAAAATGGTTTTGATTTCTTCATTTTAAAATTGTTGAAATCCTTTGACCTTTTACCAATTGGAGAATGCTTTTTTAACTTCTTGAAGTTATGCAGTTTCTTCTCCTCTTCCACATACATCTTCAATTTCTCTTAAATACTCTTTTCTTCCTTTCCTATGAACATTCTCTTTACTAAATCTCATTTGATTCAAAATATGAATTAGCTTGCTATTTTTATAAGCTACACCATAAAAATACAGAATCTCACTGTTAGAAAGGGCATTAGAAGTTCTTTAGCACAATCTCTGACTAAAGATTAACCCTCCTCTACAGCACTTATGGATAGAATGGTAGGCCTGGAATCAAGTGGATTCATCTTCCTGAATTCAAATCTGGCCTCAGACACTTATTAGCTGTGTGGCCTTAGGAAAATCTGGCCAAACCCCTTTCAATAATGTTCCAAGATGTTAAACATGACTGAAAAACTACTGAACAACAAAAGCACTCTTGATGTGGTCATCCATATTTTGCTTTCATACCTTATTTTATGTTACAATAAAATTGTCAATACAATACAATATCTTATGTAAACAATGCATACTTTAGATTGAGAAATAGTAAATATTTTGTTAATAGTCACATGGTATCAAAGCATAGACCTGAATCCATGACTTCTGACTTGAGGACTGATAAGCATTCCACTATACTACAATTAGGTTTTTCTGATATAGGGATGAAATATATCTGTCTATACCTTCCTATCCTTTACTACAGTTCTTCCCTTTCAGAATCAGCAGAAGAAAATGAATTATTTTTGATTCATTTTGTTTTGATAATTCTCATGTTTAGCAAAGCATTTGATATAATAGTTGAAGATATCTTTTGTGTCTCCCTTCAATCCCCATTCTCTAAGGTGAGTATTCAGTTTTTTCAATTGATGTTCATATGACAATTATGTACAAAACACAGTATTTTAGCCTAGTTGTATTTGCTGATTCAGCCCTTCCTTCTTCCCATGCCATCTCTTCCAACACATGGGACAGTGATTACATATAGGGTTAGTTGGTGGAGAGCCCACTTATATTCTCATTTGTTGGGGTTATTGGCATTACTTGATATATTGTCTAGAATGATGAATGGGGAAATCAAGAAAAACTGAATTCAAATCCTGCCTCTGATGTTTATTATTTGTGTGAGAATAAAGAAACTGTTTCACTCTTCTGAACCTTAGTTTCCTTATCTATAGAATGAGAACAATTATAACTACAATACTTTCCAAAGAGAGTACTTGAAATATATTAATAGGTTAATGTTGGGTAAAATGCTTTATAAACTTATAAATATTATGTGAAAGTTGGTTTTTATTATATTCCAAGAAGATCTGGGTTCTACCTCTGATATTTGTTACTTGGGTCTCTATAGACAAGTCACTCAATATCTTAGCCTATTTTCCTCAGATGTAAAATGGGGATGATAACAATGCTCCTTACACATCTCAAAGAAAATAATCTATATAATGCACTATTGTCAATTATAATCATTAATCATTATTAATTATCATTGGTATTTGCTCCATCAACATATTTATTACTTGCCTACTATATATTGAGCATTGGATTTTGTACTGGGACACAACAAAAATAAAACAGTCCCTGTCTCAAGGAACTTCAATTCAAATGATTAAAACAACATATATGTAAAATGTATATTGAGTAAACAAACGGCAAATATGAGGAGGAAAATGGCAATATCAACTACAATAACAATAAACAACAACCAAACAAACCTGTCACTTGAATCTCTTCTTCCCCATTGGCAATTATCTTATATCTTTGTTCTCACTCTCTTTTTAATTCTCTATAGTCTGACTTCTGTCATCATCATTAAATTAAAATTGCTTTCTCCAAAGTTATCAATGATCTTTTAATTGGCATTCTAATGGCCTTCTTCATTCAATCATCTTTTCCTTTATACTCAATTCTTTCTAGTTTTTTTTTGGGTGATATTTCCTTTTTTGTTTGACCTCTCCTTAGTCTACTTTGCTGGATCTTCTCTAGGTATGCCTGATAATTATGGGTATCTTTCAAAGCTCTGTCCTGGGTCTTCTTTTCTTCTCTCTCTATGCTTTTTTGCTTAGTTATCACCTCCTATTGATTCATTATCTTCTTTATTCATATTCTCAGATCATTTATCTAGCCCTAGTTTTTCCCTTGACTTCCAGTTTTTCATCTCCCATTGCCTATCAGATGAATTGGATGTTGTTAAGACATCTTAAACACAACAAATCCCAACCTGAAATTATTCTCTTTCCCCATATACCCATCACCCTCTTTTTAACTTCTTTATTACTGTTAAATGTTCCATCAACTTTCCAGTTAAAACTTACAGCCTAGATGTCATCCTTGTTTCCTCTTTCTCTTTCATTCCCCCATAGCTAATGAATTGCTAAGTCCTGTTACCTCCACCTTTATAATATCTCTTCTCTGCCCACTGCCACTACTCTAGTGTAGGTCTTCAATGTCTCAAGTCTGTATTATTGCAAAAGCTTCCTGGTTGGTTTCTTTAACTCATGCCTCTCTCCATTCCAATTCACCCTTCACTGAACTGTCAAATTGATCATCCTAAAGTATAGGTCAATGTTACCTCTCTATTTGATAAACTTCAATGGTTTTTTATTACCTTGAGAATCAAGCATAAAATCCTACATTTGGTTTTTAAAACCCTTCACAACCTGGTTCCTTCCTAATCTTCTTGTCTTCTTACATCTTATTTCTACCCCCTCCATCACCCCCACACCTACACTTACAATGCAATTCTACTAATCTTCTTGCCATTATTCAAAAAAGATAATCCATTCCCTACCTCTATATATTTTAGTAGTCTGTTCGGGAGTTCTTGAGCTTCCTCTTCATCTCAGCCTTATATCTTACCCAGATTCATTCAAGTCTTAGCTGAACCTCCTCTCTAATATTATCTTCAATTTATTTGGTATATGTTTTGCTTATATAGATTTATTTCCTTATCATCTTGCTCACTAACATTAGTTCCTAGAGTATAGGGAATATTTTTTGCCTTTCTTTGTTTCCCTAGTTGTTAGATCAGTCCCTGTCACATAATAAGTGTTTAAAAATTTTGTATTGGCTTGATTAGACAATTATGGCTATCCACAAGGAGAACAACTTGTATTAGGAGAGAACAGATTCTCCTTTCTTAGTGGTCTTCAAGCAATGGTTAGTTTTTTTTTAGTTTTGTTTTTTTAATAGAGGAGATGACTATTCAGATTCACATTGTACTAAATGATCTCTGAGTTTCTGTGATAATTATGCTGTTTGATATGATTGGAGATAAAAAGGTCTATTCTGAATTCTTGGCACATGAAGTTTCTCTCTTTATATATTTTTATGAAATATTACTTTACAAATGGGAAATTTTTTTAATTTCATAAAATGCTAGGGAGAAGGGTGGGGAAATAGCTATTGCTTTGATGGATCACTTTAAAGGAGTCGAGCAACTTGGTGCTCCTTGCTTTGCTGATGATTTGCCAACCCAATTTCTAATACAGTCCAGTGGAAAATACAACTTTTTCTTTATTTAAAAAGCTATGGATGGGGAGGCATATGCTGACAGCTGGATGAGAATATCATATGATCCTATATTTCATGCTAATAAACACCTTGGAATTTGCATAGTTCATCTGTCCCTTTTTACACATGAGGAAGTTGAGTTCCAGACAGATTAAATAACTTGTCCAATCTCATATTGGATGGAATTTGAATCCAAGTCTTCCTATTACAAATCCAGTACCTTTCCAAAGACCACCATTTTGGCATCATATAGCAGGGATATCTATTTTCTACTTTCCACTACTTAGCCCTCAAACATGAAAACACCCAAATCTCCCCCTCCACTTTATTATCTATATTTTCTCAGTGCTCTCTCCCTTTCTCTCAGGTCATATAGGATCTATTTTCAGGTGTTTTCATGCTGAAAAGCAAGCAGGTCTATATTCGGTACATATCTTGCTTTTCAAAGATGCAGACTTGATTGTACTTCATCTTTTTCTTGCTTCTCCCTACTAACCATTCATCTTATTTAAGAGCATTTATTACCTTGAAATTGCTAGCTTTTTAAAAATTTCAAATTTTAAGTCATTGTAAGCATTTTTATAATTTTTATAAATTATAAGAAGCATAAGAATTTTTTTTTCTGTAGCTGATCAAAGTTCTTGGAAAATCTGGACCCTTTTCTCCTTTCTCTGACCTAATGTGTGTATATATGCATATATATATATATATATAACTCTGACCTAATGTAAAGAACAAATTTAGAGAAAAATAACTTTTTATTCTGATAGCCCCTTTTATTACAATAGCCTCTCAACTAAATTAAATTAAATATACATATATAGACATGTTCACAAATGATATTACAATAATTTAATTTTTTGATAGGCAACATTTATGCATCTAAATGAAAAATAAATATTCTGTCCTTCAGGATGGATATGACTGTTTGACTAATTTCTTTTGGTTCATGAAATGAGGCGATATCATATGTATTTATAGTTAAAACAACATAAGATAGTTTTAAAAACATTTGATGGTACTATCTTAAAAGGCTATAATCTAGAAAGTTACTTCATGAAAATCTATTTTTCTGTGTTAAATGATTCTAGGATGGAAAGAAATTAAAATGTTTAAAAAGTCTTTTCTCTGTGTATTTACTTTTTTTCTTATAGCTATTTAACTAGTAAATATTCCTTTCTCTATCTTAAATTTTTTTAGAGGTTGAACTATCATCATTCCTGCCTATATTTAATATATAAATCACACAGGAAATGAGCTTAGAGGGATTTGTGGCAGCTTACCTTTCTCCTTGACCAAGTGAATTCAATTCAGTTTAATATTTATTAAACACTTTCTGTGTCTCAGGAGCTGTGATGGATGCTGAGACTATAAAGATAATTTCTGCTCTCAAGGAGCTCATTCTTTTGCTGGGGGTATACAACATGGACACAGATGAGGAAATGTAATTACTGAATGAGTAATTTTAGGGGAGAGAGGACATTAATAGAAGGAGAATTTTTTTTTAAAGTTTCATGTAGGAGGTGGCTGAGTCTAGAAAGAAAATGGCAGTTCTAGATAGTAGAGCTGAGTAGAATGAATATTTCAGGCATAGGAAACTGCCTGAGCAAAGGCGTACATATAGAAAATGGCATGTTGGCTTGAGGGAACAGCTCTTAGGTCACTTTGACTGAAATGTAGAGTGTTTGGAGGCAGTATGAAGTAGTGAATAGAGCATAGACTTGAAGTCAAGATGACCTGGGTTAAATTTCCATCTCAGAAAATTACTGGTTGTTTACTGAGTAGAGAGAGTACAGGATCTGTAGATAGGAAAGCATGGTTTGAAATCCCATTTCAGATATTTAATTGGCTTGTAACTCTGGACAAGTGGTATAGACACTTTGTACTCCAATTTTCTATTGTGTTAAATGAAGGGATTAGACTTTGATGGCCTCTATGTCCATTTCAGATCTAAATCAATGATACTATGAACCTATGAATAAAGGGGCACACTTTGCAATTAGTCTCTCAAAGTGAGTGTGAACCAGATTGTGGAAGACTATAAATGCCTGGCTTGAAATGGAATTTTTCCCCAAATCCCCTCATCCCTTAGCATGAGGATTTGTAAAGCAATTCTCCTTTCCACTACCTGTGTTTTGATGTCATACCTAGAAAAATGGAAAAAGTGAATATATTAAAGCAGATATCAAGAGGTAAGATTTTTACTTTCTCTGTGTTCTAAGTAGGATTTTGGTCATCCAAAAGGAAGGAAAGAAGAAACAGTGGAAGAAAGGAAACAAACATTTATTAAGTCCTAACTATGTGCTAGGCAGATTAAGTCCTGGAGATAAAATTACAAGCAAAAAGAAAGTGATTCCTATTCTCAAAAAGCTAACATTTTAATGGGGGGAGGTAAAAAAAAAAACAAAAGGGAAATGAAAGGCATGGGGGAAATGGACTATGGGTTTGAAATGTAGAAGTAAAGAACAGGACTTAGAAGAAAATGATGGTATAGAGCTTCACATGATTTAAGATTTATACCTAGTTCCATCAAAATAAATTTCACTGGCTATGGTAACCTCTGAATCAGATTTATAGCACTTCAGAGCGGTGCTATTGACCACTAGGGAAGACAGTGAAAATTGAAAGTCTGTCCACAACAATCTTCTATAATAATAGTATGTGGCTCTTTCTTAGTCTGTTGATTGACTAAATTTGTGCAAAGGAGTAGAATGCAGTGTCTTAGACCTTCAAAAAGATTAGCACTTGCTTAAAAAATGAAGAACTTACTTCTTGGTTGTACTAAAGGGCTTTAAGAAAAATGCTGGTACATACTGATGATGGACACAGTTTTCTGCTCCTATGTCAGGAATGTAAATTGTCTCAAGTGGATTTTGTTTGTGGAATTTTTCTCTATAGGATCATTAACATTCTTTCTGAACTGACAGAAAAGTATGAATCAATCTTTAAACAGATGGTCATTACTAGTCTGAACTGAAGTCCTAGAAAAATGAAATTACATACACACTACACTTAGCCAGGGTAACCTGAGCCAAGGAAATAATAGGAATTATAGTTGGAAGAGGGACTCTGGCTTCTCAAGCAGCCCACTTTTATAAAAGGAGTATTATTCTCTATAAGGTACAGTTGTTTAGTTTTTTTTTTTTTTTTTTTTTTTGCTTTTGTCTAGTAAGAATTTAAATGACCAAAACAATGGGCCTTTCCATATTTCCTTTGGAGATTATTTCATATAGATCAAATAGCTTAGTGACATTTTCATGTGGTTCAATTTTTGGTTTTTCAGAATTCAAAAGAGGGAACCTATTTTCAAGGTAACAATTTTACTTTTAAAACATGTAGAAATGAACTAATTTTTTGAAGAGTAGACAGAAATCTGCAAAAGCAGATTTTTTCATATGATTTCAAGTCTCTTGATCTCACCACTAGTGAAGTATATTTTCATTTTATTTTTTTTTTAATTTTTGGTGTGGGCTTGTGATCTTATAGATACAAGGAACTCCTGGTATGCAAACTCATACTACTTTGGATCACCATCCTGTGTGAAAATGAGTGATTGTTTCTTGGATATGAAATGTTAAGCAACTTGTTTATAGTAATATAGTTATTGTGTGTATAAAAGGTTTTTTTTGATTCTTTCTGCTCTACCACTTTGATTTTCATTTGATATATCTTTTAAATGGAAATCCTAATGTCCATTAGAAAAAGCCAAGTTTTCTGCTTGTTTATGAAAATATTAACAAAAATTTCAGAAAACCCCAGAAGCCAACTTAGGCTTAATGTCAGAAAAAACAAATTCTATTAATGAGAAAAATCCCAAAATACTATAGTACTGAGTTCCCCCAACTGTATATTTTCTGGTAGAGACCAGATGACCACTTTTTGTTTAGGTTACAATGTCCATTTTTATTCAGGTTTGTATTAGTTTGGATATATCAATGGACCTCTATATGCTCAAATTCTTTCAATCTTTAATTATTATTTAACACTCTACTAGCAGAAGGAGAGAAGTGGAATCAGAGAGAATCCTTAAAAGAAGAAAGGGTTGCTAGCCACTGAATCCCAGAGGCAAGAATTGAGATAGACAGACTTGAGAGACTTGGTTGGAAGCAGCTATAGGAAGAAGAGATTTCAAGTCTGGTGAAAGTAGAGGGAACAATTCATCAGGAGCAATCTAATGTTGCTTAGTCATTCAGTTGTCTAACTTTTCATGACTCCCTGGACCACAGCACTCCAGATGCTTCTATGATATACTATTTCTTGAAGTCTATCCAAGTTCATGTTTATTGCTTCCATGACATTGTCTATCCATCTCAAACTGTTCTCTTCCCTTCTCTTCTTCCTTTCATCTTTCCCAACCTCAGAGTTTTTCCCTAATGGGACCTGGCTTCTCATTATCTAGATAATGTATTTAAGCTTTATTATAATGACTCTACCCGAAAATAGTAGTCCTACAGCATTAGAAATATGAATGAACAAGAGAGAAATGCCCTGGCTAAACATGTTTCCCATCTGTATGTATCTCCACTCTTGTGCCCTTGCATATGTATATAGGTATAGGTATAGTCATTTTGACTATACCTCTCCCTAAAATTTGTTCCTAGGATACATAGATTTCCCATGTGTGTCCCTAGTTTTTTTTTCCTCATTGATGGTATATGTATTTTGATAGACTATATATTTGTTTTACTGAGGAAGTGTTCTATTTCTACTTTCCTTAAAATAGTAAAGAAAATCAAAGCTCCAAACACTTTTTTTGTTGTCTTTACCTATCAGATTCAGCTCATCCTATGCTTTAGGATACTTGACAAACAACTTGCAGAATTATTTTATGTTTTTGTATTAATTTTCTGTTACTGTTTTACTTCCATTTTCTGCACATATCTTTTAAATATCTAAGTTGTTTACTGGATTATTTCAGTCCATATTAGTCACTTCAAAATCTATTTTTTCCATCTCACTAGAATTGTTTTTTTTTTCTTTTTGAATCTATAGAAATTAATTCTTGAAAATTTTTTTGTTACACTCTGGCTGACTTCTACAGAATTTTAGTCCATAGTCTTATTCTTTTCCTTCCTATGAGGATTGTTCTTCACAAATCCAGCCGCATGTCTCACTATTCCTGGATGTCTTCTCTTTTCTTCTGTCACTCTAGGAATTTGTCATCTCTTATGTCCCCATCATTTTCATACAACCAACTCAAATTTAGAGGGAATTAGTTCCAGAATGGAATTTCCTCTTATTGATTTCTCTACCTTTGAAAAGATGAAAAATCACCAAAAAAATCAAAATATTATTAACTTCTATGTTGTTTTGGGAGACACACACACACAGAGAGAAACAAAGAGAGGAGACAGACAAAGACAGATAGACAGAAAGAGGCAGAGAGAAGCTGCTGAAGATGTCTGGATATGGAAATCTTTCATAATTACACTATTGTGAATCTGTTCTCCACAGTCCTCTTCTATTTCTACTTTCTGTATAGGAAGTTTGTATTATATTTTGATAACAAAATTGCCTTTGTTTCTCCCTCTATTGATCTTCATCCAAATGCTTTCAACCACGCTTTCTTTTTCTCTATCACCAGTTGTCACTTCTCTTCCCCATAATTCCCATTGTTTTTACTCACTGACTAGTTGTTTCAGGTTAGAGAGAATTAGATCCAGAATAGAATTTTTCCCTAGTTGACTTGCTTTAGTTTCTGAATTTCGTTGAGTATATATTCTTAATGCACGATGTGTTCTTACATATTTTTGACTGTCCTGTTTCTTTTGAATAATTCATGTGCATATTCCAGTAATGAATTTCATGCAATCAAAGTTCAGGAACATCTCTGTTGTTGTGGTTGTTTTTTATTATATTTGTGATTTCATTGATTTAGGTGAAGAAGCTACTTCTATTAATGTAGATCTGCAATTATATTTCAACTTGTATTTGTAGAGTTGCCTGAGGCACTAAGAGATTGTGTAATATGATACCATACCACAAGTCAGAGAGAGACTAATGTCTTTCTGTCTCTGAAAATACTTCTTTATCCATTATATCAGGAGGCCAATGATACCTTCAAAGTAAAATTGGCCTTCAGAACTAGGTCTCACTATTTTATCTTGCTTATTGCCTGGATTTTATTCATTTGTATTATAGACATTTGGGTCTATGAGTTTCATTATTGCCCCTTTTACTTGTTTTACTCTCTATGGCATTCCGAATATTTTGCTAAATTCTCCCCCCCCCACCCTTTACTGTAGCTTCCACCCTCTAGTATCAACCTCAGTGTATGTACAATTTTATTCCTCTTCCAACCCTTTTAAGTTTAAAGCTTTTTTGACTATGTTTGCAAAATGCAAGAGAAATTAAATCTTACCTGTCTTTATTAGTTAAACATCATCCTTGGCCAGGAGACTATTATATATTTTAAGCAATGGTCCAGAAATCCAAATAAGATTTTCAGAAACCATTTCTTAGTCAGCAATTTTTCCCTTTCAGCCACCTAATAAGTATGTGCTAATAGTTCTTCATACTCTTCATACGCACTTAAAGAAAGGCTCAAACCAGGTTAAGAGTATGTGTAATTATAGAATTCCTTATGTCTAAGGCTTAACCCCAGTCCTTTCTCTCAGATTTTTGTTTTGTTTAGTTGTTTCAGTTGTGTCCAGCTCTTTTTGATTGCACGTGAGGTTTTCTTGATTCAGAGACTGGATTAGTTTGCCATTTATTTCTTTAGCTCATTTTTGCATATGAGTAACTGAGGCAAATGAGGTCAGGTATCTTGCCCAGGATCAAGCAATGTGTCTGAGGTAATATTTGAACTCAGGCTTTCCTGGCTCCAGATCCTGCACTGTATTTACTGAGTTACCTAAACTTGATCAAACCACCTCATTTATGGTTAGAAAGGTCTCAAGATACATTAGTCTCTATATTAAAGGAAAGTAGGCAAGAAAGCAACATAGAAATCCTCTTAGACAGAATTCTCCATCTTAATACTTTACTTTAAATTCCTGGGTTTATTTTGTTTATGTGACTAGGAAAGAGCTTCCAGCTTTGCTCAGTCATAAAAATATTTTCAGACTTAGAATGGCAACTGCTTAAAAGCAAAGACTGTTTATTGTTTTTGACTTAGCATTTATAATACTTTGTATAGTGCCTTGTACAATGTAAACATTTAATACATACTGTTAAATTGTTGACTCAATTTCATTCATTTGTAACTCCAGAGCCACAAATTGAATTGATTATCAATGTGCTTTCAAGTTCTAGAACAATGCAGAGTCTCTTAGAAAAGAATTAGAATTACTCAAAAGTGATTGGTCTGACCATTTGTTCAGCAAAAAAAAAAAAAATTAAGTAAAAATATCTATTGGCTGAATACTGATTGCAGTTTTGCATGGAGAGAAAGATGTTATATTGGATCCCAAACAGAAGGATAATGAAGTACAGCATGCAAGATTTGGCACTCACCAAGACCTTTCTGATTGTAAACTTTCCTTAGAAACTAAAATCAAATATAAAAACCACCATTCTATTGGTGTTACTAATGGCAACAAGACATGGAATACAATGATCTCTGAAGAATTAAACAATAATTTCACATTAAAGAACAGGGGAAAGGTACATACTGGTTGTGAGAAAGTTGTAAAATATAATCAAGGAGGAAGATACAAAAATAATTGAAGAAAAGTGCAATAAAGGATAGGAATGATAGGAAAAAAAAAAGATGTGCTGGTCATGTGTAAAGGGAGAAGGATCACAGATAGACTATCCAAAGGGTGCTAATAGTAACTTCTCAATGTCTGGTGAAAGTAACAAAGATCTTTATTATGTGGAGTGTGCTCTCTGTGGTGGACTTATGGGAAAAAATGACAAGAATCTTAAAGAATTCCTGGCATGGTTGGAGGAAAATTTCAAATTAATAAGATTATTATTTCTATTTAACTATTAAATTAAATGTTAGGAAACAAATATTTCCCTCTAATAATATTCAACACATTGATCTATATATTTCAAGTATTTAAAAATATCTAATGAAAATTAATAATTGAGTAAATCTGATTTTCTCTACCCAATATGACTATTGAATTCTGTATCAGCTATAGCCATTCATAAACTTTCTGTAACAGTTTTTGTGCTTACAGTACCAGTAATAATAAAGATACTGGTACTATAAGCACAAAAACTGTTACAATAGTAACACAGTAACACAGTAATAGTAAGTACAATAATAATATAGTAATAATAAAGATACTATATAATAAAAAATACATAGAAATAATTGAGTGCTGGATATTTATTGTAATTCTATTTTTAGTTTCTCCTTATTACAACAGGTTTACCTTATGCTAGGTCATATGTTAATTGCTCGAGATAAAAAAGAAGCAAAAGGATGTTCCTGTCCTCAAGAAGTTTACAATCTAGTAAAGGAGACATCATATAAATAAATATACAGAAAGCAAGCAAAATAAAGGAAAAACAGGAATAATTAACAGAGGAAAAGCATAAGAATTCAGAGGAATTTGAGAAGGCTTCCAGTGGAAAATAGGATTTTGGTTGGCAGAGCAGTGAAAGTATTCCATGCATGGGGCACTACTAAAGAAAATACCTGGAGTTCAGGGATTAGTAATCTTATTCTTAGAAAGAAGAGAAAGCCAATGTCAGTTGAATGGAGAGTATGTTAGTTAGTAAGATATATTAAGACTGAAAAAGCTAGATGATACAGTGGATAGAGCACCAATCCTGAACTCAAGAGGACCTGAGTTCAAATCTAGCCTTAGACACCACCACTTCCTAGCTGTATGACCCTGGGCAAGTCACTTAACCTCAATTGCCTCAGCCAAAAAAAAGACAAAAAATAGAAGAGGGTTAGGTTATGAAGGACTTTGTGTTATTACTTGCAATATTATTTATGTTATTTTGTTTTTGTATGTATATATGTAAATATACATGCACACATGGGAGTATTATGTTTCTATATTTAGTGTATATATGCATACTTGTACATCTATATGTATATGCTATACACATGTAAAATATATTTAATCTATATAGTATATTATTTAGAATGCAATCTTATGTATAGAAAACATATGTGGGCATATATATATATATATACACATACATACATGGATATTTCATATACATATATGTACATTTTAAAAACCTATATTTAGATGAATTTTGTAATAATAGAGCTTGGGCTAAAAATCATGTCTTAGAACGGAACAGGACCCCTTAGAACAGTGAGAAAAAATAAGCCAAAACAAGCAACAAAGAGTAAGGAGAAATCAAATTTGACTCTATGGTTATCTCTTAGGATTTGTAATAGATGTGTTCTAGCAAATTTCTGAATTTCAAAACTCATTTTTATATTGTTTCTTACCATAAAAATCACACACTGAGTTCAAACCAGAGGATTTAATACTGAATGAAACATCTCTTTACTGTAGCTTTCTTACTTTATGGAATAGAAAACTAAGACCTAGAAGTGATTTGGGTAAGGTCACAAAACAATTTAGAAGCAGAGTATGTATTAGGAAATAGGCCTTTTTCCTTTTTCTTACATACCAAGATACTTTCCCTTAAATATGTTTCTTCATAAACTTTTGGCTTAAAGATTCAAGAAACTTTACTTTAAGATTACACACTTAAAACAGTAATACTCTCTTCTATTAGCCTTCCCCTTTCCTTTTCCCTTTCCTGTTCTACTTCCCTATAGTGAGACAAGTTTCTATATCAAACTAAATATGTATGGTGTTCCCTCTCTGAGTCAAATCTAATCAGATGAAGGTTCAATGTTCATTTCCCCAACAGTAATACTCAAAGTTGCAAAATATGAATCTTTAGCTAAAGTTATTTTTATGTTTGATATAATAGTTTAAAAGATCAAAATAAAAAAAAGAATGAGAACTTTATTATTTAGAATACAGTAGATTCAAAATGTCAGGTCAAGCCATATGTAAAAATAGGTGGCAAATTTAAAGTGAATGGGCAGAAAGGGTGAAGCCTTGGAAAACTCTATAGGGTCTGGAAATGTAGAAAAGAAAAAACAATCAAAGTTAATTTGGATGTCAGCAAAAGGTAACTAAATCTGAGCAAGGCCACTCAACAGAAGGTGAGCTCTAGACTAACTGGAGACAAGAGAGGGGTGGTGGTAGGTACAGAATAAGGAAGCAGGATTCAGATATAAGGCAGAGGTTTAGTGAGCAGAGAAATCTAAATCTGGGAGGAAAAGAAACAAAATAAATGAAGGGTTCAATCACCAAGAATCAAATATAATATGAACTTCTCTGGTTAGTTGTTGTCTAATTCTAAGCACTAAGTGACTTTTACAAACAGTAAGTAGGATAACTGGTAAAGGGAAAGATATGTAAATTATGTGAGGGAATGAGAACTTGAAAGAATGCATAGGAAATCAGGAGATAATTTAGATTAAAACAAAACAAAACAACAACAAAAAGCCAAACCAAAAAAAAAAAAGTATGAAATGTGGAAGCAAAAGCAAATAATAAAGATGAATAAATATAAAGTTAGGGGTTTGATCCTTTAAGGATATTGTTAGGAATGATAATACTGAGAAAAAACTGAGGCTGGTAATAGATGATAAATTCAACAAAAGTTAATTTTTAGAGTTGTCAATCAGTCAGATTAAAGAAAAGATAAGATATCTAATTAGAATAGATGGAACTACAATTACAGATAGTGACAAGCTTGGTCCACTTAAATTATATTTTACTCATATTATCTTTGAACTAGAATGGATAAACAAAACTTATTTATAAAGAGTGAAAACCAAAATAAATGAAAACATTGAGCTACTACTCAATGTGTTCCAGTCATTTGGCTTGGAAATATTATAACCCTAAGCACTGAAAGAAGTGGTTCTTCCTGGAATTGAAATAAAGTTCCCTAACTTATAAGTTTTAGAATCCTTTTTCTTTTTAAAGCTAGGAAACCAATTTACCTTCTCTAATTCTATGACATTCTTCAGTGCTTCATAATGTTTCAGCCACAGATCTCATTTTCTCTTTGGTAGAACATTGCAGATTACTGTGCCTAAATGAAGAAAATGGGGTTTGCTTTTATTTATTCAGTTAAAGTTAAGCATCATGAGTCAAATGAAATAGTGGAATTCCTGGTTGCAGTTTGCAGTGATAAGAGTTTTGCAATTGCTGATAGAGAATGTATATGGATCTAGATTCAGTAGGTCAACATTGTTTGTACCTGGAACAATATGTGTACCTGGAACTGTGTGTCAAACAAAATGTATGGTCTGTGTGAATTTGTTACTGCCAAATCAATTGAGACAAAGTATGAAGTACTTTACAAACCTCAAAATAGCATACAAATTTCATCTGTTATTATTAAACTAGAAAAAAGTGATTTTATTCATACTCATGGACAATAAGAGCTAGTGGATATTTATAGGGCTCCATAATAATGTCCATATTTCCTCCTTATTGCTGACTTATACTTGTGTTCATTTAAACAAAACTGTCCCTCATGTTGGAAAGCAATCTGACAATTAAAATGCAGAGAGATAATAGATCCTTGTGCTTCCTGTATCCTATATTGTTTAGCTTTCATCATTTATTTTGTCCTTCCCACAGTGTTATTAATCATGTTTTCTCATTTCTTTTCACTGCTGGGATTTGACAAGGATTTTCTTTCACCTTGAAAAACTGCACATACTGAAGAGTGGTTTTGCCATATTCCTGTGGACTTAACACACCCTACTGAGTAAAGGCAAATTGTTTTTTGCTCAGTCCTTTTTTTTTTTTTAAAGAATGGTTTTCAAATTACAGGTTTGATCTCTCTCTTGGTATTGAAAGATCATAAACAAATACGTTTTTCATGTTATTTTTCTTCAGTAAGCTTTTATGATTTTATTCGAGACAACTGGACTAATTCAATAAGCAATGGGCCATAAGGCAGTAAGCTGATACACTATTAATTTTTATTGCCAAAGTTTCTTCCTCTATACTATTCCAGCTAAAGATGTTATTCGTATTTTTATGATTATACTGACAAACTTGATAAAAATCCAGATCCATAACTCTTCTTGTGAATGGCTAGATATCATAGACATCAAAGCAAAGGGAACAGTTAAAAAGAAGGCAGAAGGGCCAGTTCATTAAATGAAAAGTCTCTGGGGAAAAGTGAAAGCCATCATAAGTATAATACACAATTCAGTAGACCAAGCAGCAGACTGCAGTTGGGGAATTTTGACTATAATTCTAGCCCTAAATTACTATAAGATCATTGTAGGGCATTCCAATGTTTTTTGTGTGTCCACCTGCACAATAAAGATTCTAATTCTGAATGACCTTAAGAATAGCTACTTAAAATGGATTTGATCTTGGGGTTGCTTGTTTAGAGAAGAAGCCCCTTGACCATAAAATAGAATGACCAGATTGGTTTTGGAATGTAATTGGGGAATATTTAACAAGTCAATAAAGAAGTTTAGCTCTCCAGAATATCACTGTCTAGCTGCTTTTCAATTTAGTTACCCTAGTAACCAATGGTTAGGGAGAACTCTTTCAATTTGGTGTTCACATGGATCAATAATAAATGAAAAGATGAATGCCCCTTATTTCTATGTTGCACATTTTGGATTAAAAAAGCATATCAATCTAACTGATCATCATTTTAAGAGCTGGGAGGATCCTTAGAAACCATGTATTCCATTGCTCTTCTTTACACATTAGAAAATTGAAGCATAGAGAGATTAAATTTGTGGGAAAAAATAATAGGGAAATTGGTGGTGGAGTGGATAGAATGTCAGGCCTGGAGTCAGAAAGATCCATCTTCTTTAATTCAAGTCTGAACTTAGACTCTTACTAGCTACGTGAGTCTGGGCAAGTCATTTAATTCTTTCTTTATGAGATGGAGAAAGAAAGTCCAAACCACTTCAATATCCAGGTCAAGAAAACTCCAAATGGAATATAAAGAGTCAGCATGACTAAAATGACTGGACAGCAAAAACAGCAATAAAGATAATACAGGGAATAAAAATCAAAAGTGGAATATGGATTTAAGCTTTTAAAGGGGAATCATCTTGTCAACTCAATTGAATATTTATCAAGCACCTACTATGTGAAAGGCAAGTCATAGTTGTTTTATCCAGTATATTGCCATATATTATGATCCTACTACCAAGAATTGTACCAGGTACAGTGGAGAATACAAAAATAATTACATATAAAATGTTGTATAATATGTGAATATATTATGTATAATATATACTTATAGTGAAGACTGTCCCTCGTATGTAGTATGACATGTTATGTATGAGTTGCAGGGAGGCAATGATGGACATCTTTAGCCCTTTATATCACCACCTTTCTCTAAGGGAGACTTTAATTCCTAGCAGGAGGGAAAGCAGGAGCTTGGGTTCAGAAGTTACTATCCTGTTTTTCATTTAGAGTGTCATACCAGGCTAGAATTTTGTCTCCTCCATTATATACTATTTAGAGGACATAGTTTTTGAGATCAAGTTTAACTTGTGATCTCTATTAATGGGGAAAGAAGGACCTCAAGGTATATATCAAAGATTTTATTTTCTTCTCGGAAAATACTGATCACACAATGAACACAAATAGGAATAGCAAAGAAATCCACTTATTTAAATCATAGCTAAACAAAAGCAGAGAAGAATAAATAAGAGAATGTATACTGGACAATACTAAATGAAGATGCTCTTCCATAAGGAACAAAGTAACTCAGCTCAATCAAGAGAGAATCCCAGATCTTGCCCAAAGAGAACTCCTTAAAATCTCTAATGTAGCAAGCTGGGAATAGGGATGATAGAACTTGCCAGATTCCCTCATAGGCTTTTTTTTTCTCCTTTTAGCAACCTAAAGTTGTCATTGCCCATCTTTTCTTTTGAAACTAGAAGCTGGAAGAACCCATGAGAACTGGTTATCTTGAAGAGACCAGAGTTTTCTTTTCTCCTGATCTCACCAAGAACTCTCACACATCTTGAGACATGAAGTATTGATTGATCTTCATTAATTCTATGGGACTTGGTTTACAAATTACATATTAAAATACTTGTTCCTTACCCCTCAAAAACTGAAACTCTAGGGAGACTCAAAATCTATGTACATAATCTGCCTCAAAAGATTGTAAGCAGACCTGCAAATTGAGACAATATACTATAAATGTGAACTATTATATGAGTGATAAATGGTAAAATACAGCAGTACAAGAGTTATCACAAATTATTATATTATTGCTTGACAAACGAATAACGGTAGTGCTGGCAGTTGTTGCTGTTGTATTCAGTTGGTACAATAAATGGAGAATCAGACCCTGGAAATAGGAAGGCCTGAGTTCACATTCAGCCTTAGACACTTGATCAATGTCTGACCCTGGGCAAATCACTTAAACTTGTTTGCTTCCATTTCTCATCAATAAAATGAATGGATAGGCAATAAATAATATAAAAAACTTAGAGGGGAAAAAGAAGAGCGTCTGGTTGATATGTTGGAAAAAGCACTAGGTTGCGATTCAGGAGACATAGTTGTGTCCCTAACCAGATGTATGACTTGTATAAACCACGTTACTTTTCTAGGTTTCAGTTATCTCAACCGTAAAATGAGTGAGTTATAGTTGATTTATAAGAAACTGCCTAGTTCTAAATTCTATGATTGTTTTATAATTTTATATGGATCCTAAAAGATGCTTAAGTTTTAGACAGCTGGTAAGCAAGGCAGAGAGGACTGCAGGTAATTGGGATAATGGGAATTGTTCTAATAAAAGTGAAGAAGGAAAAAATAGATATTATAGTTGACTAGCTTGATTGTGGCATAGAGATATAGGAAAAGAAGATTAAGTTGAAGGGGTATGTTGGGACCAAGTTGTAGAGTGTATTGAAGGCCAATATAATTAATTTTTACTATATTTGGTAGAAAATGAGCACTCATTGAACATTTCAGAGGAGAAGAATGATATAATCAAAGATTCATTTGGAAAGATTGAGCTATCTTGTGATATGGTACAAGACTGAGATAAGAAGATCAGTTTTCAAGGCATGATATGGTAAAGATCTGGATTCAGATAATAACAATGGGAATTCAAATAAAGTAATTGGTGTGACAAACTTTAGAAGGAATCCCTAAAAGAAATTTCTAACTAATTGGATTTGTTGATCAAGAGGATTCAAAAATGATTTTGGGGTTTTCTGCTTGGTTCACTTGGAAGAATCATGGGTCATTAAAAGAAATCAGGAAGCTAGTTTGGGGTGAAAATAAAATGAGTTCTAGACAGATTTGAACTGGAAGGATTTGTTAGGCTTTATGTAGAGATAGAGGGGGATTTCACCTTTAGGTAGAAGATGAGGTATACCTTATTGGCTTATAAGATCCCCTTATAATTCTGAGATTTTATAAACTGATGCATCTATGAAAGGTAGTGAAATAAGGTGGTATTGTAGATAGAGATTTGGTTATGAAAGCCAGGAAGATCTGGGTTCAAAATGCCCCTCTGACACATACTAGCAATATAATCTTGAGCAAATCACTTAACCAGAGGACATTTTATCAGACAGCTAAGACTATAAGAGGCAAAGAATGTGCTGACTTTCAATGGTAAAGAGTTTCCTTAACCTGGAGTTCTTTTTTTTACTAAAACAGTGAAATCACAAATCCAGTTTTTAATGCAAGAGAAACAGCATGACCAAATGAATAGTAAGCCAATAATAATACCAATTCAACAGAAGTTGAATCTAAGCCTTTCCAATTCTAAGACAATTGGAAAGGCTTAGATTCAACTTCTGTCTCCAACATTTATGAGATGTGTGACCTGAGGCAAATTATTTAATATCTTAGTATACTGGGGAATTTTTTGAGACTATAAATTACAGAAAAGTTGCTGATCTACATCAGCAAAGATATTTTCCATACTGTAAGTTCCCCATGTTGATGAAATCATGAGTCTAGACCAAAAGAAAGGAAAAAGAATCTATGAATTTGGGCAAATTTATGATTTGGGCAATGGCATTTTGGGTCCACCAGCTGAGTGATGAACACTTCTACTAGAGAAAAAAAGGATAGCTATTTATGTGAAAATAGAAAAAAAAAAGTACAGATTAATAGAAATGAAATAACATATGTACTTGGAAATCTGTAAAAGTCTTCTAAATTCAATAGAAATAAGAGGGCAAAGAGAAAGGGTAGGGGGAAGAGGATAAGGAAGGGTTCTTTGGAAAGGAGTTAGATTAAGTAATAGGAGGAAAACATAGCCAGTAGAAGTAAAGCAGAATAATGAGGAGGGGTAGGAATAAAAGATACCAAAAAAACTAAAATAAAGATCAGGAGTAGAATTTATTAGGTTAAAAATAGGGATAGTCATAATGATCTCAGACAAAGTTAAGGTTAAAACAGATTTAAGCAAAAGAGAAAAATAGGGAAACTATCCTATGTTAGTCAGATTAATCAGTAATATTTTAGACTTAAAATAACTAGCCAGTATAATGTTGGAATATTGCTGTGGTGTACGAAATGATGAGCTAATGGATTTAGAAAAACATGGAAAGACTTGGACTTATGGAGGAAAATGTTATCCATCTTCAGAGAAAAAGAGAACTAACAAGCATAATATAGTCTTACATCGATGTATATGAACACAACATGTAATATTTATTATATAGGCTTTCTTGAAATGTAAATGTATTGCTTTTTATTTTGAATTTTCTCTCATGTTCTACTGTGCACATAGCAGTGGTCTTTATTCATTTCCTATTTTGAATTTACATTTTAAATAAATAAATAAGAAAATAGGAAAAAAAAAACCTGACGTATTTACTAAGGTAGCAATTCAGTAAACATTGAAGGAAAATGATAGGTGATTCCCTCCCTCTTCAATCCCCACCCCACCAAAAGCATAATACATTTGGCCAAATTTTGTATTAGTTTAAATTACATAAGAAAAAAAAAAAGCAAAGCCAAAAACAAAACAAACAAACAAAAACAACCCAAACCAACCCTCTCTTTAGGCTGCAGGTCTCTTTCCATCTGGTCTCAGTTCCAATCTCCTTCTCACTCATCAGTGAAGTGCCTAATTAATTTCCCTGGAGTTGTTCATTGTATTACTTGAGGAGCAAAGGCTCATTCAAAAGTGACTGTGGAGAAAGAAACGCCTGCACTTTGTAGTAAGTAGAGCCTTGTAGATTCAAGGTTAAACACTATGATTACCACATAGAGCTTTAATACTCATAGGATACATACAACACCTCTTTCTCTTACCTGTTGCTGTCCCATTGTGTTAGGGGCAACAAAAATTGATCTGCAAAGCATTTCTATGACCATTTATTATAATTATATGCTTCTTAGAATTTTGGAAAGCACCAACTTGCTTAAGTAGAAAAAGTCTCCTCATATAATTATTTCCACTGTCAATTATATTACAAATCCAGTTTCCCCCAACTCTGAATATGTATCAATAAGCATACAAATGTATTCAACTATATTTAGATATGATGATAAATTTTAGCAAAATATTAATATATCAAATAGATTTAATATTAAACATTTTTATATGTAAATATATTTGATAAACATTTATAAGGTGCCTACTATGTGTCAGGCCCTGTTTTAAGTACCCACTTATACATGCATGTATATTACACATTTATAAACCCATAAATATAAATATATGCAGACTTGTATATGCAGACATTTATATGCATACATACATAATTCATATAGTGTATAAAGTAAAGCCTTTCTTCCTTATTAATATCTCTCTGTATAGTGAATTCATTTTCCCCTCCCTTATTCAATCTGAAATAACATTTCATGTTTAGCATCTCAGAGGAAAAACTTTATGTGAAACTTTTGACTTCTTACTTCAGGGAGCAACCCAAGGCCATTTTGCTGGCACTTGCTGTATTATTGACATCTATCTTTTCAGTTTAATTTGCCCTTGTTTTCTGCTTTCATCTTAAACCAATCAAAAAGGTGTACCCTCTTTGCCCCAAAGTAATTTCATACATACATATCTATCTGGGTCCAGAGAGCACTGTAGCATCTGGTATCGCAGAGAGAAGACATTTTGTGTTCCCTTGTTAGCTAACCTTGAGTAAATCAAGAAGCATTCCACTCTAATGCTCTCATTTCACTTAACTAATTACTGTGCTTAACAGTCTCAGAGCATAGATCTAGAAGTAAAAGGAAGAGAAATTGTCTTATTGCATTCATCATGCTGGAACCTGTGTCAATGAGGGAATATATCTAACATGTATTAGAGAAGAGACTTCTCTCATATGAAAGGAAAAGCTGGAGAGCCTTCTTTGGAGTTGCCATACCAATGTTATTTTGAGGGAACACCATAACAATGCTCCAATCTGATGCAGACTTGGGGACCTGCAATTTCTTGCTCCTATTATCAGCAAACTATAAACAATTCTCTTTAATATATCTCCCTTGGACATACAAATATTATTTTTTTTTTGGTTTTTATTTAATAGCCTTTTATTTACAGGATATATGCATGGGTAACTTTAGCATTAACAATTGCCAAACCTCTTGTTCCAATTTTTTACCTCTTACCCCCCCATCCCTTCCCCTAGATGGCAGGATGACCAGTAGATGTTAAATATATCAAAATATAAATTAGATACACAATAAGTATACATGACCAAAACGTTATTTTGCTGTACAAAAAGAATCAGACTCTGAAATATTGTACAATTAGCTTGTGAAGGAAATCAAAAATGCAGGTGTGCATAAATATAGGGATTGGGAATTCAATGTAATGGTTTTTAGTCATCTCCCAGAGTTCTTTTTCTGGGCATAGCTGGTTCAGTTCATTACTGCTCCATTAGAAATGATTTGGTTGATCTCGTTGCTGAGGATGGCCTGGTCCATCAGAACTGGTCATCATATAGTATTGTTGTTGAAGTATATAATGATCTCCTGGTCCTGCTCATTTCACTCAGCATCAGTTCGTGTAAGTCTCTCCAGGCCTTTCTGAAATCATCCTGTTGGTCATTTCTTACAGAACAGTAATATTCCATAATTTTCATATACCACAATTTATTCAGCCATTCTCCAACTGATGGACATCCATTCAGTTTCCAGTTTCTAGCCACTACAAAAAGGGCTGCCACAAACATTCGTGCACATACAGGTCCCTTTCCCTTCTTTATAATCTCTTTGGGATATAATCCCAGTAGTAACACTGCTGGATCAAAGGGTATGCACAGTTTGATAACTTTTTGAGCATAGTTCCAAACTACTCTCCAAAATGGTTGGATTCGTTCACAACTCCACCAACAATGCATCAATGTCCCAGTTTTCCCACATCCCCTCCAACAATCATCATTATTTTTTCCTGTCATCTTAGCCAATCTGACAGGTGTGTAGTGGTATCTTAGAGTTGTCTTAATTTGCATTTCTCTGATTAATAATGACTTGGAGCATCTTTTCATATGACTAGAAATAGTTTCAATTTCTTCATCTGAGAATTGTCTGTTCATATCCTTTGACCATTTTTCAATTGGAGAATGGCTTGATTTTTTATAAATTAGAGTTAATTCTCTATATATTTTGGAAATGAGGCCTTTATCAGAACCTTTGACTGTAAAAATATTTTCCCAGTTTATTGCTTCCCTTCTAATCTTGTCTGCATTAGTTTTGTTTGTACAAAAACTTTTCAGTTTGGTATAATCGAAATTTTCTATTTTGTGATCAGTAATGATCTCTAGTTCTGCTTTGGTCATAAAGACCTTCCCCTTCCACAGGTCTGAGAGGTAAACTATCCTGTGTTCCTCTAATTTATTAATAATTTCATTCTTTATGCCTAGGTCATGAACCCATTTTGACCTTATCTTGGTGTACAGTGTTAAGTATGGATCAATGCCTAGTTTCTGCCATATTAGTTTCCAGTTTTCCCAGCAATTTTTATCAAATAGTAAGTTCTTATCCCAAAAGCTGGGATCTTTGGGTTTGTCAAAGACTAGGTTGCTATATTTGTTGACTGTTTTATCCCTTGAACCTAATCTATTCCACTGATCAACTAATCTATTCCTTAGCCAATACCAAATATTTTTGGTAACTGCTGCTCTATAATATAATTTTAGATCTGGTACAGCTAAGCCAGACATACAAATATTATTAATGAGTTTTCTCTTCCCTTTGCTAATGTGGGCCCATGAGTTAGCACCTATTTCTTAAGTGTAGTTCTAATTTACTCCCCCTTGCCCCTTTTTTTTAGTGAAATCTTTGCTGAAAAAAAAAATCACAAAGTAGGATTCGAAATGAGACTTAACTAATTTAATTCCCCAGAAATTCATCATTTGTCTTCTACCCCGTTACCGGTGGAGTTGATCTATATTTTGCTAATGGACTCAGATAGCTACAGTGAGACTGGTGACTTTGCACATCCCCCTCTTCCCCCATTTAATCCAATTCACTTACATATAATGGCATCTCCCTCCTGCTGTAGTGGTCCTCTTTGAGCTCAAAGGACAAATAACCTCTGTGAGTAGTAAGTAGTGCAATGACCAGCTGGTAAACACAGCTCCTTCTTTTCTCCCCTATTCCCTTCCCCTTCCCTTCCCGTTTTCATCTTTTCTTCTCTTCTCTTCTCCTCTCTTTCTCTTCTCTTCTCCTTTCTTCTCTTCTTCTTTCTTCTCTTCTCTTCTCTTCTCTTCTCTTCTCTTCTCTTCTCTTCTCTTCTCTTCTCTTCTCTTCTCTTCTCTTCTCTTCTCTTCTCTTCTCTTCTCTTCTCCTTTCTTCTCCTTTCTTCTCCCCTCCCTTCTTCTCTCCTCTCCATCCCTTCCCTACTCTCCCCTCTCCTCTTATCTCCTCTCCTCCTATCTCTTCTCTTCTATTTTTATATCATATTCTATAAAACTAAACTCATCTCCTATCTTCACTTGCCTAACATCTTCATCCAAATGTCCAACCAGTCTGTTAAAACTACATGTCCCACAATGAAAGCACCATTTCCTCAGAAACCTCTCCCTACTTCATTTTTCCCTATTTCTACAGAGGATCTCAAATATTTTCATCACCTCAATTCATAAACTTGAAGTCTGAGTTTCAGAGATTTTAGGATTTGATGCCCTTAGATATGTTTCTGTAAACATGAAATAAGAATCTTGTAAAATCAAGATAAAAGTTACTTCTACTACTTAATTCTTAGGTTTGTTAGGAAGAACTTTACAAACTTTAAAGCTTTAAATAACTGAGTTATTATTATTACTTTATACTCATTTATGTATACATTATTAATCCTTCACATACTTTTGATTGAATGTTTTTGAGATGGGATATTTTGCTTTATTCTATCATCTAGTATCATCTAGTAGTGCTGGTACGTAGCAGGCATTTGAAAATGCTTGCTAAGGGCAGTTAGATGGTACAAAGGATAGATCACTGGCCCTGAAGTCAGGAGGCCCTGAATTAAAATCTGATCTCAGACCCTTACTAGTTACTAGCTGTGTGATGCTGGGCAAGTCACTTAATCCCAATTGCCTTGTCAAAAAGAAATGCTTGCTAAATTGGTTTATAATAATAACTCTCTTTCTAAGGGAATGTCTCTCTAAGGAAACCATATCTACTAAAGCTAAATAGGCAATTAATTTATGAGCAGACATGTTACTAGATCTATGTTGTAATGAAATTAATTTTGGACTCTGCAAACTGTAAATGTGAAGAAATTGAAAAATTGAAGAAACATAGGAAACTATTTTCTGGTTTATCTAATCAACCATGTTTCCCCCCAACTACTTCTCATATTCTTACACTTACCCATGAATTCTTTTTATTTCCGAGAAGAGAAAGTACTTTTATTTTTATATCACTTTTCCCTTTATATTCCACTGCACTAAGGCTAAATAGAGTCAGAATTAAATAGTGGATAGAGAGTAGCCATAGAGCAAGGAATCCTATCTGTGGTAGCACATACTGGTTGTATGACCCTGGCCAAGTTACTTAATTGTTCTGTGTACTCAAGTACCTTTCTAAGAAGATAATAAATTACTGATATGCATAGGTAGAGAAAATGTTTGAGTGAAAGTTTTCTACCCCCTCGCCCTCCGAAATCACTGATTTTATCAAATAGAAATGTGTGCACGTGTGTCTATGTGTGCATTTGGACATGTGTATGTGTGCATTTCTTTTGTATACATGTGTTTATGTGTGAATGTATGCACATATGTGTATTGACATGAGCATGGTAACAATCTTCATATATTAATATTATGCTTAGAATGTTACCTTCTTCAATTTCTTTAAAAGAGGAAAGGATCTTCTCATCTAGCATTTGAGACTACTCTGTACCAAAATCTTTATATGTCTTTCCAGAGATACAAGGGAGTAACCCAGGGGGCAACTCCAGAGATTGCAAATTATTGCAGGGTCAGCCTTGCAAGGAAAACTTCAAAATTTTCCCCGGAAACAGGTTAAGACTACTTTCTAAGAATGAAACTGACTCATTCATTACCAGTATGACAACCACTTGATGAATTATTTAACTCAGGCATATACAAAACAAAGTAAGAAGCAAAAGAATCCTCAAGTCTTCTGCCATTCCTTTTGAATTCTGCAATTCTGAGGTGAAAGGTTAGAAAACAGACAACACTAAGAATTACATAGATCTAGGATATCTGAAAATATCAACTTTATTTATTTATTTATTTATTTTTATTATAATAACTTTTTATTGACAGAACCCATGCCAGGGTAATTTTTTTACAACATTATCCCTTGCACTCACTTCTGTTCTGATTTTTTCCTCCCACCCTCCACCCCCTCCCGTAGATGGCAAGCAGTCCTATATATGTTGAATATTTCCTAGTATATCCTAGATACAATGTATGTGTGCAGATCCAAACAGTTTTCTTGTTGCACAGGGAGAATTGGATTTAGAAGGTAAAAATAACCCAGGAAGAAAAACAAAAATGTTCTGAATTAGGTCTCTTTGCCAAAGAAATCCACTTCCATCAGAATACATCTTCATACAGTATCGTTGTTGACATATATAATGATCTCTTGGTTCTGTTCATTTCACTTAGCATCAGTTCATGTAATTCTCTCCAAGCCTCTCTGTATTCATCCTGCTGGTCATTTCTTACAGAATAATAATATTCCATAACATTCATATACCACAATTTACCCAACCATTCTCCAATTGAAGGGCATCCATTCATTTTCCAGTTTCTAGCCACTACAAAAAGGGCTGCCACAAACATTTTGGCACATACTGGTCCCTTTCCCTTCTTTAGTATCTCCTTGGGGTATAAGCCCAGTAGAAACACTGCTGGATCAAAGGGTATGCACAGTGATAACTTTTTGGGCATAATTCCAGATTGCTCTCCCGATGGTTGGATTCATTCACAACTCTACCAAAAATGTATCAGTGTCCCAGTTTTCTCGCATCCCTTCCAACAATCATCATTATTTTTTCCTGTTATCTTAGCCAATCTGACAGGTGTGTAGTGGTATCTCAGAGTTGTCTTAATTTACATTTCTCTGATTAATAATGATTTGGAACACTCTTTCATATGAGTGGTAATAATTTCAATGAAAATATCAACTTAATCTGAGATTATTCTCCAATGGCCAATGAGTTGATGTACTGCTGGGGGCAGTAAATTATATTAATATTAATATTCTTAATATAAGTTAAATCAGATGAGCATGTTATAATTAAGAAGTTATATGACTCCTTGGAGACAATGAAAAAATTATAGTATTTTTCTTTATTGTGTTCTTTAAAACAACAAGAAGTATAATTTAATGGGATTATATGTGTATATATATATATATGTGTGTGTATATATATATATATTATATATATATAATATATATATATACACACACACACACACATATATCCATAATATATCATGGAAACTTTATTTAAGAAGGGAATCAAAAGGTGTTGCACATTGAAGACCTATAATTTCCCCTCTAAGGATGAAGTAGTTTCTATATAAACAGAAAGTAAACATCTCATTATATAGGAGTCATTTCTGAATCAACTGTATATGGTCAGACAGTTGACTTTTTACAGCAAAAATCAAACTCAAGAAATGTCACATTAAAAGATTAAGAATTAGAGCTAGAAGGGATCTTAAGAGATAATTTAATTGAATTTTCTGCATTTTATAGCCAAAAAACAACAAAAGCCAATAATAAAGATGCAGAGAAGTCAAACAATTTGCCTAATATCACATGGGGTAGACAATGGGAGAACCATGATTTTAAACTAAGAAAATTCAGCACGGTTTTAGGCATACTACAGATAATCATTCTCACTAACTAGGTATTAAGTTGAGTTATTTCTATGCTGGAAAAATATAAAAGTGCTGACAGTGCTTTCTAAATTTCTGTAGCCTGGGGCAAAAGCCCTTGTCTTCTCTCTCCTAGTTAGAGGTTTGCATAGCAGAATCTACATTGAAGGTGACATGATTTTGAAAGCTTTGAAGAATTTATTCTTATACAATTGAAAGAGAAAATATTAAACAAATGGAAAAAGTCATAGACTTTATTAATTTCACAAAAGGTGATTGTGAAAATATCAATAGTTATTGACTGACATGCCTACTTTCTCATTTCTACAAAATCTATACTGAGGGCATCTTGTTGAATATATGGAAAGAGGGTAGACAGGCTTTTAGAAATAATATATTCTAGGCAAACCACATCTTTACAGTCACACAATTGGCTGAAAGACAGAATATAAGATTCTGCTGTACTTATTTTTTGTTGACTATAAAAAATGTATTTGAGTTTTTAGATGAAAATTCTTAAAAGTTCTTCTCCAGTAAGGAAGGTTTCTTTTATGCACATATAAAGTTAATCAAAAGTTTTTTGTTAGATGTAACAACACAGATGTCTTTGTTAAATGATTTATTGATCAAGTGAAAGAACACAGAGAGAGGTATGTTCATCAAATGTGTTTGCCACTGTTACAGAGGTGTCCATCACAGAATCCAGGTATAAGACTAATTTATTATAAATGATTGTCTTCCTGATTCTGCACTTGTTTGCACTGATTGCGTCAAGACTTGGAAAATTTCAGCGCTTATTGCAAGAAATCCACAATCACTTAAAATAATGTTGCCTCAGAAAAACTATAGATGAAGAATTCATACTGTTTACATAATGATATACAATTAGATGAGACAGTTCAAAGAATTAAACTGTTGGTCCATCTATTATGAACTTGTACCAAAATTGAACAGGAGGAAGAGAGTAGGTTAGATCATATTCAAAAAAGATCTCATCTACTTTCAATGACATCAAACTTTTCTCTCTCTCTCTCAAACAAAAACCCCTGTTTGTAACATTAATATTCTTTCAGTTATGATTCTGGATGTGAATCATATAATTATAGACTCTGGAATTTTAAAGTTGTAATTAACCTGAAAGGTAACAGAGAAATATATGGTAGGAATTAGATACCATCATTTTAATAATGATATAATTGTATAGAAAAAGCAAGCTAAAATATTATTTTAAAAGATACATAAATTGAAAAGGAGATAAGTCAGTCATGCAGTCAAACAATAAATAAGAGGCTGACATCATGGGATAAATCTAAAAGACTATCCCAAGCAGATTGGTGAGTCTTCCATGGAAAGTTCACAGGAAACTATGGAGAAGTGTCATAAGGATAAGAAAGCATGGAGGGGGCTAAATTTGACTCCATTGAGTGGAACATGATAATCACTGTCTGAAATCAAGGTCCATTTGGGGATTAAAGTATGAAGGGTTTTATTATGGTGCAAAATGAAAAATTTCCCTGTGATCATTGTTATGAATTACAATGATGGATGATGGAGCATAGATTTTGAAACTTCAGGGAATCTCTATAAACCAGCTTAAAATGAGATGCTTTAGTTCTGATTTTGAATGATGATGGGATAGATGGACATGATCTCTTGGTGTTTAGCTCACTCTTACTGGATTTTTACTGACTAAACTAATTGCTTCAAAAAAGCAAGCCAAAAATTTGAATTATGTTATTCCTAGAAATAATGATAGAAATTATAAAAAATAGTAGTGACAGCTTAGGAGGCAATTAGGTGATTCAGTGGATAGAACTCTAGATCTGGAGTTCAAAATTGATCTCAACACACTTATTGGCTGTATGTCCCTGGGCATTATTAATTGTTGCTTGACTTAAACCACTGGAGAAAGAAATGGCAAGTATCCAGTATCTTTGCCAAGAATACCCCATACTAGATCATGTAGAGTTGTACACAACTGAACTAATGAACAGATCATAGTCTAAGATAGAGTTGCATTAAAGTAAATTCATGTGTATATCTGTGAACTCAACTATAGAAGAGTGCTAGTGCATGCTGAAGTTGTGCAAAGCTAACATTTCTGTAGTCTTTTAATATTTACAAAAAACTTTCTATGCATTATTTAATTTATTCTCTCCAGATTAGATGTAGCTAGATTATGTGGTAAATGGATTGCTGGGTCCAAATGCAGGAAAACCTGGATCCAAGTCCAAACTCAGAAACTTACTAGTAGTGAATCCTTGAGCAAGCTCAATAATTGCTGTTTTCCTTAGTTTCCTTATTTGTAAAATGGGGATAATAAGACCTGACTCTCAGGATTATTGTTATGATCAAATGAAATGAGATTTGTAAAGCACTTAGCATAGTGACTAGCAGAAGTAGATGCTTAAAAATACTAATTATTATTGTTAATAATGTATTTTAAGGCAGGCACAACAGATATTTTTATCTCCATTTTTAGATGAAGAATTTGAGATTCTGTAGGGATTTTTCTTGCCTATGATAAAACAGCTAGCAGATGCCTGAGGTAGAATTCCATTTTAGAGCTCTTGACTTCAAGGCCAGCACTCTCTCTGGCATACATTTCTGCCTCTGATGTCGTATGTCAGTATTAACATTCCTCTGAACTTAACAGTTGTGAAGTTACTTTGACTTAGAATGCAATGCAGTGCTCTCCCTTTTCCTTTCTTAGAAATATTTGTGCAAAATTTTGTTTTTGTTGGGAATTCTATCTTAGACAACATCCATACTTTTAAGTTTATACTATTCTAGGTGGCAAAATTGCAAAATTGCTACTAATTCTTTAAGATACTAGTTCAAATAACTAATTTTGGGGGGCAGTTAGGGGGCTCAGTGGATAGAGCACCAGCCCTGAAGTCAGGAGGACCTGACTTCAAATCTGGTCTCAGACATTTAACACTTCCTAGCTGTGTGATCCTGAGCAAGTCACTTAACCCCAATTGTCTCAGCAAAAAAAAAAGAGCAAAAAACAAATAACTAGTTTTGGTGAAAATTTTCACCTTAGCTTTGAACATATAAACTGAATACAATGAAAGCTTTTTAGATGTTGAAATGAAGCTTAGTTTTAATAGTAGGAATACTTGTTTGAGATATGAAAATCAATATGTTAATTATAAAATAACATTAGAACACCAATTTGTGAAACATATCTTACTACATATCTCAGTTGAAGAACTGTTAAAGTGGTTAAGATCATAAATTTAATCCTTGCTTGCTTCAGCTCAATGTCACAGACATTTTTTATTGGAGATATCAAGACAAAGTAGTTCTTGTCATGGAAGAATTTCTATTCTATTGGTAATAGTAGCATACATTCTACTGGAAAAGAAGGAAAGCACATATACACACACATACACACTCACATATATATACATATATCATATATAGTATCAATCAATTTCTACTTGACTTATTACATTATTAATTATCACCCAAGTTCTAAGGAAATCAAAGTATATGTTTTGATATTTCTTCATAAATTAAAATAAATTCCTATCTACTTCAACAATTAATTACCTTCAATTTCCTATTCTGATTTAATAAATAAACCATAAAAATCTCCTTTTACACAAACTTTATTCTTCACCTCAACCCCAACTCTATCAGTTTCATAGAAGTTTAAATAAACATCAATGTTAATGACTTTTCAGTATAGTATACTATTTAAATATAAGCCTATTTAAATGTCATATTAAGAAGTCATTTCCATAATGTATCACAGTGAGAAAGTTCACAGTTAGAGTTACTTCTAATTATCAATTGCATATTCCTGACTTCTCTTAACCTCTGGAAATACAGTCTCACTGTGAACCTCTCAAGATAAAAGTCAACATCTCTCAAGAATCCTATTCAAGACATCTTCACATGATAAGGAGTATAATGCAATTTTCCAGGGAAAGAAGTACCCTTGGCCCCCTTTCTTTGTCTCTAAATAGTCTCTATTCAGTCATTGTAAATTGTCCCCACCCAGCCCCAAGATTCTATTTCCTTTTAAAGGCATAGTGATATCCAAGTTCTTTGTAGGACATGCTATTGAAAATGAGATTAAAATTTTAAAGTAAATACAAAGTAATGCTAAAGACCAGTTAGTTTGATCTGTTCCATGATTACAGACTATACTCTTAATGTTGACAGAAATTTAGAAAATCTTTCTAGTTCTTTATTAGGGCAAATTCACTTCAGCTCAATTGGAGGGGAAGTCCCTTATTATTGATTAAGGAAGTATTAAATAGTAGCAACTTCCTAGGATGAAAGGACTGTTTAGACATTATCTGACTCAATATTGTTTTTTATTTATTTTTTTATATGCAAGAAAAATGAAGACTAGGGGAGAACTTTTCTTAAAATAGCAAAGTTAGGGGCAGCTAGGTGGCACAGTGGATAGGACACCAGCCCTGAAGTCAGAAGGACCAGAGTTCAAATCTGGTCTCATACACTTAACACTTCCTGGCTGTCTGCTCCTGGGCAAGTCACTTAACCCCAATTGCCACAGCTGTGGTGGTGGTGGAAATATAGCAGAATTGGTGACCAAATAAGGATTAGAATTCTTCTTTCCATTATACCACATTGTCTCTTTGATAAACAAACAAAAGAAAATATACCGCATTTTTAAAGGATTAACATACATGTTATTATCTGAAAGGTCAAACAATATCTTCTCTCTCGGTTAAAAAAACAAAACAAAACAACTCTCAACTGTATTCAACTGACATCTCCAAGAAAGTTAAAAAAAAAATGTTTGTGTCCTATTTAAGACTTTGTACTAACTCAGGTATATAAACTGCTTTTGTAGATTTCCACCCATACATTGTAAAGTTGCAGAAAAAGTAGATAAAATACAGAACTCAAAAATCCTGGGGCCATTTGTGATAGAAGCAATGTGTCTTACACACCTCAATTGATCCTGAGGCATCATGTATTACAGCACATTTTATAATCTTGATTCTGTGTCCTCAAGAAAAGTTTGAGAAGTCAAACTTATAAGATTTTAAGATGACATAAAAGTAGGAGGAATAGCTAGCACATTGAGTGATAGTCAAGATACCAAAGCAGTTCAACAAGCTAGAAAATCAAGGACTAAATCTAAACATTAAATTTATTAGGGATAAATGTAATGTCTTACAATTGAAGTTTTTTTTTTTTTTAAATCATCTTTTCAGGTATGACATGAGAGAGATATGACTAGATCTAGAAGTCTTTGGAAATCATGTGGGGATTTTAATGGATTTCAAGTTCCATATGTGGCAACAGTAGGTCTTGTTGTCAATAAAAACCAATAAAAATAAATGGGTCTTATGTTACACTAAATTAGAAATAAAGTTGAGTAAGGGATGTGATGATCCTGTCATAGGAAGGTAATGTAGCACAATGGAAAATCTGATTTCAAATGCAGCCTCTGCTACTTTCTACTTGCTTTATCTCAAAAAAGTGACTTCACCCCTCTCACCTCAATTTCCTTATGTATAAAAATGATAGTGTTGGGTGATAGATCCCTGAGGACTGTTCCAAATCTAAATCTATATTTTATTACAATATTCTGCTTTTCTCTGATTAGACTATAACATATGGTCTCCTAAGATATGCCATATCTTAGAAAGAATATTGATAAACTAGAAAATATCCATAAGAAGATTGAAGTAGTTTGGTGGAGTAAAACATGTACTGGATTTTGAAGGAGAGGATCTGAGTCTGAACTGTTACTTCCCCTTTGTGATCTGAATGCCTTTAAGTAAATCATTTATATTTTTCTGCATTTCATTGATATCATCTGAAAATAAAGGCATGGGATGAGTTGGTCTCTAACGTATCTTTCAGAACTAAGCTGTAAGCTAAGGCATGACTTTATGAAAAGGATGGAAAGGATCTTCAGATCATTCCATATCAAATGAAAAAATTGAAAGTGTTTAGCCTAGAGATAATTTTTGTGTGGGTATGTGGGATGCATGATGGTTGTTTTCAAAAGCATGAAGAGTTTTCACATGGAAGAAGGATTAGGTTGCTTGGCTTTGATCCCAGAGGACAGAACTAGAAGCTAGAAACTGTGGAGAAACAGATTTGGCTCAATGCAGGGAAAACCTTCCTAACAAAAATAGAAAGTGCTGCCTTAGAAGATAATGTTTTTTTTCTCATTGAAAGTCTTCAAGAAAAAGCTGAAGGATCACTTATCATACAGGTTTTAGAGAAGATTCTTGTTCAAGGATGATTTGGATGAAATGAACTTGGGAGGTAACTTTTAAATCTGAGATTCTATTATTATGTGAGATTGTAGTATTATAATTTATTAAAATACATTAAAGTACTTTTTTTATCTATTTGAGGTTTGTTATAAAATGAGTAGATTCAGTAGGATTTGTGTCTGTGTTTGTGATGTATTTGTATGCCATTTTGAAAGAAATATTCTCATATGAATGTATATTAGGTTATAATAAAAATGAAATTATTCCTATGTGGCATGATAGGTGGTATTTTGGAAACTCAGGTTTAGGTTTGAGCAAAAGACCAATAGAATAATGATTGATCATTACTTGCTATTGCCATTTCCCCATCATTACTTTTGTTCCAAGTTCATTATAACAACTTAAAACTGTCTGCTCTGTGATTACAATTTTTAAAGTCTTGTGCTTAGCATTCATTTTCATAACTTATTTATTATAGAGAGGGAATATATACATTTAATTCATGTAAAATATTTGCAGACTAAAGTTTTATATTTTACTCTTTTAAAAAATCACCATATAATTAAGAAATTAAAGTCAGCAATTCTTCCAAAAAATGTGTGCCTAAAGGAATAAACTCAGCTATTTAAAAACAATTTACTGTCTAATAAATTTTAACTGTGGTTAGTGTGGAAGTATTTGGAATAAACATTTTCAAATCTTGAAATGTGATTTATAAAATAATTATGATTCTATTTTTCAGATGAAGAAGCTGAGATCTAGAGAGTCAGCATGACAAAGCCAGTATATATATATATATATATATATATATATATATATATATATCTAATATATATATATATTAGAAAATGGACTAAAACTGTAGTCTAGAACTCTGAACCTTCTCTTTCTACTACATCTGTAAGCAATCAGTATGAATGAGAAGACAAAGTAGGCTAGCGAGGGATGACGAATTGTTACTAAAGCAGTTCATGTTTCTTATAACATCAACTCTAGAAATAATAAGCATGGGAATTAAGAAGAGAGTTGAGCTTTTAGAGATGAGGCAGATAGAAAGCCAACATTGACAAAAATTGGACAGCTATTAGAATGCAGCTGTCTTGATATTAAATTTGTATCCTCAGTACCTTGTACAGTGTTTGCTGTATACCTAGCATTTAATAAATGTTTTACATTCACTCATTCACCTAAGATAATACAGAAGGAAATTCTGTACTGGGAGGAAAATAGAATTAGTTCAATTCTAAAAGTATCTTTTGACAATGAGTTTCTGTAGTTTTGTATGTAGAAATAGACTAAGAATTTCAAGATACTGTAATGCCAAAAAAAAAAAAAAAAAGATTACTTAATGATACTCTTTTCTATTTGGTAGAAGTAATTATATTAATTTTCATTGGTTGTCTAAGCCAAAGAGAAAGTAAATTGAAACTGGTGAGGAGTTAATTTTTTTAAGCTTAAATAACTGGACTAAAAAGAAAAACACCCACCATAAACCAGATGATGGCTTTCTCAGATTAAGAAGGAATCAAAACAATTTTAGGATCTAGAAAGTAATTGTTTCAGATCATACGGAAAATAAAGAAAAGAAAGTAGAGAGTTAAATTAATCCTATAGAATGATTAAAATTGTAGTTCCTTTAGATACAAGACATACTAAGAATATTACAGATCAGAGACAACTTTATGTGCCTGTAGCATAGTTGGGGCAGCTAGGTAGCCCAGTGGATAGAGCACCAGCCCTGAGGTCAGGATGACCTGTTCTTAGACACTTAACACTTCCCAGCTGTGTGACCTTGGGCAAGTCACTTAACTCCTCTTCTCCCCCCCCCCCCGCCCCCCCAAAAAAGCTATTAGTTAACATAACAATACACAAATGTTAAATAGTTGACATTAAAAGTAACCTACTATGATATGACCAGGAATACCAAGAGAATTTCTCAAATTAAATGTGATTAAGACTTTAATAGAGAAGCTACTGTGTATTTCTCCTTGATACTAAAATTGGAATAGGCCTACAGTTATAGTCAAAGACAAATGCCCAATTATTTATGTTTTTTGAGTGATCACTACACTTCTGATGTGGTCAGGTCATTCAATTTCCCAACTCTTTTTGAACACTGAAAGATCACAGCATACCTTCTTTCATCTGTGTGTGAAGCTTTGAATTAGAGAAAGACACACAAACTTTCATGATGATTCAGAAAAGGAAGGAATTTCTAATACTGGTAGCAGAAGCCTTTTGTGTTCAAGGTTGTATATGTGTTTTTGCTTTTGACTCAATCACGTAGAGTTCTTATTTATGTAATATTTTTTCAAGAAGTTAGAAAAAAAGGCAATAATTCATTCAGTTTATCAGCATCAGATTCTTTTTTGTCATTGACTGAAATAGGTCCATCCTAACTACTTCTAGACAGTGGTGATAAGCTAATGGACTTCATCACTTTTCACTGTTACCTGAAAAACTGCTTTTTAATATTTCTGTTATGTACAAGCTTGCTTGATTAGATTGTCTAAGCAGAAGACTACCAATGATTGTAATTACTGGGAGTGTCATTGCTTGAATGGTATAGGGTTTATAATTTGCTTTACCTCTGGGTTCTTCAGCACAAGTATATCTCCTTTACGAAGTTATGTACTTTGAAAATCTCAAGATGCAGCATTTCCTAGGTTTGTTGGTTTTGGATTGGAAAGTCCTAGATGAATGTTTTGTTGGAAGAATTTAAAGAACTTGACAATTAATTAAGAGACAAATCTAAGAGAGCACAAAACACTGGGGACTCAGGATCAAGATGGGAAGGTGAAAATGGGTAGAAAAAAATGGAAATTTTTACTTATGCCACACTGTAGCATATATGAAAAGTTAGGCTGAACAGTAGAGTGAAGCAAGGCAATGGTTGTTCTATTTATTTTATAAAGTTAGCTTGCAATTAATAATACTTACTCTCCATTAGGTCCCTTGCCTGCTATAGTTTCCCTTGTAAGCAACTTAAGCTTTTTTCACAATGCCATTCTTTCCCTCTTAACCACTTTCAGCACATAATATATGGTACATTACAGAAATTATTGCTTCTAAGTATAAATGCTTGTATGAATCAGCATAGCTACGATGAAGTTGATGATACCCTGGATGCTCAAAGGAGCTGCCATTCACAACTTAATTCATTCCATATCCCCATTCTCTGGGAAATCATAGCATTATAGAAAAATGGATCTATGACTGTGCTGAAACTATCAACTTGTGCTGACACTGCAATTTGTGAATCACAGATTACAGAAAAGCAAACTTTAATAAAATGTATGAAAGATACAAGATACCCAGGAAAAATCTTTAATCAATTTAGAATCCATAAGGTTAGTTCATCACAGATGAACCCATCTTAATTTTCACCTGATTTCTTAATGATAATTCTTTCATCTAAATCAAGTTTGGTCATTAACAATTTTCAATCAAGTCACACATAGAAACCTCATTTGTTATTTATGACATAATATATTTTGTCCACTGCCTAATAGTTATTAGTTCCCCCCCTCCACAAAGGAAAAACAAAGAACAAGGTGTATCTTTTATTCTCAGTACATTCCAACAGGAATAGTTACAAACACCAAAGAATCATAGAGGGAAGAAATGCATAAAACTAAACATTTCTTTTCTTATTTACTCTACCTAAAAAAGTCATATTCTCATACCACCTATTTCACTCATTCTAAATAAAAGCTGAACCAAATATGGGTAATACACTGGGAGTCATTCTGGGAGTTAACAATCAGACTCCTTCCAAAATTCATTAATCAAATTCCTTGAGAAAACTCACCAGATTAAATCTAAACATAGAATTGAATACATCAGCATATCAATCAATACCATTATTGAATGTCTTCTATGTGGAAGATATAAATTGACTCCTTTGAACAAGATTGAAGGAAAATATAGGGAAGCCAAGCAATATTTACTACTTAAGGAAATTATAAATTATCAATGTGGAATTTTATTTTCATTATGGCTTGCATTTATTAAATGCTTTAAAATTTTTAAAAATATTTTACAAATATCATTTCATTTGATTTCCACAAAAGCCCTGTGAGATAAATGCTATTATTATTACTGTTTTACAAATGAGGAAACTGAGGAAAATAGTTGTGACATATCTAGATTCACATGGCTAGTAAGTATATGAAGCAGGTTTTAAACTTGATTCTTTCTGACTCCAATTCCAGTGGTCTATATAGTACATGATCTTGCTTCTATAATTGAACCTTTCCTTCCCCCTTTTGTAACTGATCCCTCCTCCATATCATATGGAGCTCTCCCAAATCCCCCCGACAATTATTCCACCAAAACTTCCTCTTGCTTTTCTGACTTGAAACTGATTCCTTCCTCTTGTGCCAATTTTTACAGAGACTTTTCTACACCTTCTGACTTCACTTCACTCTTCCCCAAATACACAAACACACAGAGACACCCACACACACATACATAGTCTTTGTCTTTCTTAATTAAAATATGAGCTTTTTGAGAGAAATGATTGTTTTGCTTTCCCATTTGTGTCTCTAATTCTTAGCTCAATAGTACATAGTAAGGGCTTATAAAGGCTTAATAATAGCATAGTGTCTTTAACAAAATAGACATTTAATAAATGCTTGTGGATTTGTTAGGTGATCTGTCAATTAAATAGGCAAAAATTAAAGATCACAATTTGGGGGATGAGGGAAAAACACTCATTAAGAAATCCAATGTATTACTAAATTTTATTGAACACAACTAAATCAGTTAAATTGTTCAGGAAATTCATACTCATGCATAATGGAGGAAGAATAGTTTATCTTTGGAAAGGGAAACTCGAGGAACTTAGATGGTTAATGTTTATGGGAAACACACTGTGATTGTGTCTGCACACTACTAAATTGATTGCTTTTTTTTTTTTAAATGGCACAATCAATTTGATTGATCTTGCTGTGGATAAAAATACCAGACTGACTACTTTTAGTCTGAAGTCCCTTCCATTACATAGATCTGGTGTAAATTTTCCTTTCATTTCAACTTTTATTCTGAATTCAATAGTTAGTAAAGTACTTTTTAGAAACTCATTACTATTAACAAAACTGAAGCTAAGACATAAGAGGGAATAGAAAAGGTAATAAGCATTCATACAGTGCCTACTATGGTTTGTAACTGTGCTAAATAATTTATAGATATTATCTCAAAGAGTCCTTGTAGATCCTTTAGTCTAATCCTCTTCTTTTATGGATGAGGAAACTGGTCCAGTTTCTCTTTGACCTAGTCTTGAGGTCTGATATTGTTAAGAAACTTAGGTCCTTTTCCTTTTATTTTTTATACAGAAAGGAGCTTGGAAATATTCATTTATCTTTAAGAAGGAGAGAGAAGAGATTAAATGCTTTTTCCTCTTCATTAAATCTTTGGGGGGAACCAAGACAAATATGTGATATTTTTATTCTGGACTAATTTCTCATCAAAGAGGATTTAATATCTCTAAGCCACATGGGTCATCTCTTATGTAAAAAAAAAAAAAAAAAAACACCTCGTATTAATACTACTACAATGATGATGACTAATGAAGGAAAAGTCATAAAATTCCTAGTGTATATCCTTTTTTTTTTTTTTTTAGGGGGAGGATTTTCTGAATGCCAGGAACACCTGATGAAGAAATCTCCCTCTTCCCTCCATTCCTGTAATATAGATCAATTTATAGTCTGAGAGAATTGCCTGGGGATGAGGTAGGCAATGGAAGTTGAGTTATATCATCAACATGTATCAGAGATAGGATTTGGACTTCAAGGCCAGTTCTCTCTTCTCTACACACATCACTGACTTTTTAAATATCTTTATATGATTGACTAAATATATATCAGATTACTAAGAAGAAACAATAATCCCTTAACTCATGCTGTAAATATATAGACACACATCATACAAAAATCTGAAGACCTGAATTCAAGTCCTGCCTAGCTCTGTAACTTTGGACAAGTCACTTAAACTTATTTAATCTCAATATTCTAATAGGTAAAATGAAAAAGATGTACTTTTCTCTGAAAAAAAAAAAAAGAGGTATTTCCTCTGAGACTCCTTCCACTTCTACTTGATTTACTATGATCTTACGAAAAGCAGACCAGTTTGAGTCCCCATGATTTACCAGATTATCTCAAGTTTACTTTTGAAATACCTGCCCTCCATCCCTCCAATTCCCCTATTTATTTCAATTAGATTTAAATTTGCAGAAGAGTGCCATCTGTAAGCTGTTCCATTCTCCCTTGCTTTCATGGCTGAGAGAATGTGGGTTTTTCCTTAGTGATACTCAGCTTGAAAACCCATGCTGTAGGTTATAAGGGTAGTCTGTCAGAGGGTGAGAGAATGCTAAGTAGTTTGGCATTATCAATACTATATTAAACTATGTTTGGCTTTATCATGCCATGCTCTTTGACATTTTGTTTCGTGGGTGTATGTTCTGCCTGTCAGTCAGTGGGAGACACGATGTCAGGAGGGAACTTTGCTATAGAAATAGTACATCTCAAAGCATTTAAATGAGGTAAAGGGGAAAGAATAAGGCATACATGTCAGCTGAGGGAAAAGCTGAGGTGAATCTCAATTCATTAAATTAAAAATCTATTTTCTAAACGTAGATGTTTATAGAAGAAAATATGAAATGCTTTTTTTCCCTGTATTTTTATAAAGTAAAACATTTCTGTATGCCTTCCTCTTCTCTGCCCCTCCTTTTTCCTACAGAGAAACATAATAACCTTGCTTAATTTGGAAAAATATAATTTTGTGTGATTTTTGGTCTCAAACATTCAATGAGCTTATGAATATATGGATATTAGTTAGATTAAACATGTGTGATTTTAAGGCATGGTGAAGGATTAATGCAACAATGAACTTCTTACTTTTGATATGGTCTTATCTCTAAAGAGATGCTTCAGAGACAGCAGATAGCTGAGCAGTATTTGATTTTTACATTTGCTAATGAGCCAAGGGAGTTAACTAGGTGGAGCTGGCCCTTTCTTTTGACACTAATTAGCATAGTGCTGTAGCAGCTCCCAACTGTACCTGATTCTGGCAATGCTGGGATTACTTGTCTCTTTCTTGTATATGTCACTTGTTATTCCCTAATAAGTAAAATCCACTGTGAAGTTTATTTTCACAGGAATGTGAAGGGACTGACTACTACATTATGATTCTATAAACTTTTTTATTTAAGGAAGGAAGGAATAGTATAATTTAGTACCATGTGCATGATTCTCATGGAGCAGTAATAATACTACCATGAATAACATTTATAGAGCACTTTAAAATTTATGAAGCACTTTATGTGCAATAGCTACTTTATGGAGTGGGTTCTATTAATCCCTCTAATTTACAGATCAACAAACTGAGTCAGAAAGAGCTTAGAAGACTTGCTCAGGATCACATACTAGTATATGACACAGCATTTGAATTTGGGTCACCTGACTAACATTTTCTGCTATCTATTTCTCTACGATTTTGGATAACTTCTCTGCAGTTCATTTTTTCATCTGTAAAATGAATGAACTGGAATAAAGTTTTTCTGTAGTATATTCATCTCTTAATCCATGATCCTTTATGATATCATTCTAAATATGCTTTGCAATATTTGTCTTAAGTAAAAATTGCAAGTTTCAAAGATTGACATTAAAAAAAAAAAATTAGGGCCATTGGTTGTGAGTCTATTTTCCAAATGCTGGAGATCAATCTGATTCTAGACTAGATCTGGAAGGACAAATATATTTTGAAGTAGCATTTACTTCCAAGCGTTAGAGTATTTTGAATGAACAAGAAGGATAGAATATTTTATGTTATGGTTTTCACTCCAAGATAGTCTTAGGTATGAGAAAATAATAATTTTAAAAAACAGGTTCAGCACTTTAGGGAACTCAAAATTGAGTAAGGCAATGATTTCTGTCCTCTTGGAGTACAAACTTTCCATATTTAGACAGATTTCCTACAAACTTCCTGATTTTCCCTTTTATTTCCTCCCTCGCACCCTTATGAGCTATTATAGAATCTAGTGAATAAACTATATATCACATATAGCATGGCAAATTAAAATCCAAGGACTAATTTTTGAAATGAGAGTAATACTATTGGATTGTTCTGGAGAATCTGAAATGATAAAATGTTAAAATATTAGAATTGCATTAAATCTCTGAGGTCATCAAAATCACCAAATCATATTTTAATATTTAACAAAAGAAGTTCTAGACAGGTTTGGTTACTTACTTGATGTATAATATTTTATTGAAATTTAAAATAATTCCATTATATGGGCATTCTTTGAATTTATAAATCAACCAATTAACAAGTCTTTGTTGAGCACTTATTATATATTGGAAATTGTTCTACAAGATGGGGATACAAGTACAAGAACTGAAATAATCCCTCTTTGCAAGGAATTTATATTCTTACCAAGGAGACAAGTATCTATACAGAAAGCATAAAAATACAGTGAACAGAGAATAACTTTAATGTCTCATTACACTGAATTCATGAGTTTCTAGAGAAGAAGGAAAAAAAAGAAAGAATCATCATGTGGTATCTAGAACCACCAGGTGAGGTTAATAAATGCTTGATTCCTTCTTTCCTCTTTCCAGTGATAATCCTCTTTGAACTTAGCTAGGTTAGTTCTTAGGAAACAGAGAAATCATCTATGGCTAGATATGTATTTAAAGCCTTTCCAGCCTAGAAGAGTTTATATTCTTTTTACATAGCCTTTGAGTGCTCTAGTGGTGCATCATTGTAGGACTTTAGAAGGGCAGTACATTTGAAATATTGGATGAAAAAACAATGAGGCTATGATGGTACATCATGGGAACGCTTTAGCCACCCATTATTGCAGTTTAATTTTTGAAGTGGAGGGAAACTGCTTTGAGGTTAGACTGCTGACTGTACAGTCACAGGGACAAATCAGATGATCTTTGTTTACTTGCTTCATTTTTGTGCTCTCTTTCCTAGCATATAATCTTGGAATAAGTGCCCTGATTCCTTGAAATTTCAGTATCTGCGCATGGGGGTAGAATATTTGTGGAATGCCCTAACACTCTCTATATGAAACAATGCAGGGTAAGATACATATGCCTTTCTTTTGTCAAATACACCTGTCACATATTTCCTAGAGAAATAAGTTGATGTGAGAAGAAATGACAATTATATATCATATTTCATAGGGAGATATATATATATATATATATATATATATATTTCCTTTTAATTTCTTTTTCTTCTCTTATTGTTAAAGGTAATATTTCTAATATAAAATTGAATAGTAATGGTGATAGTGGATAGTTTCATCCCTGATCTTATTGGAAATGATTCTAGTTTATCCCCATTATATATGATACTTGCTGATGGTTTTAAATAGATGCTATTCATTATTTTAAGGAAAGCTCTATTTCTTCCTATACTCCCTAGTGTTTTTAATAGGAATGGGTGTTGGATTTTGTCAAATGCTTTTTCTGCATCTATTGAGATAATCATATGATTTCAGTTAGTTGGTTATTGATATAGTCAATTATGCTAATAGTTTTCCTTCTATTGAATCAGCCCTGCATTCCTGATATGAATCCTACTTGGTCATAGTATATTATTTTGATGCTAACTTTTTGTAATCTCTTTGCTAATATTTTAAGATTTTTGCATCATATTCATTAGGGAAATTGGTCTATAATATATTTTTTTTGTTCACCTGGTTTAGGTATTAGTACCATATCTGTATCATAAAAGTAATTTGGCAGAACTCAAGATATATATTTTCTTGAATCCAAATGTTAAAATTACATAATACAATGTTAAGTCAATTAGGAGGTTGGGGGGAGTGATGCATATTGTCAGTGTGTCTTAAAAATACTGTCTTTGAGAAACAAAATTTTAGATCCAGCTCCCTTTCTATTTTTGTGGTCTTTTTTTAGTGCTTTATTCCTTTCTATATTTATGGTCAATATGTGGAGTGCTATATATCCTTTGTATTGTACATATTCAACTATGAGAAGCAGTGTATTATAGTGGATAGAAAACCTCAAAGTTAGAAAAATCTAGATTCATGTCCTTTTTCTAATGTAGCTTGGACTTGATTCTTTTTTGTATCCCCTTTTATGTGTCACTTAGTTACCTTTGCATGTCCCTAAGATAATAAAGAGTTGAGAGGCTGCCAATTTGCACTGTCAGAGAGACTTCTCTTATTGGGAGTTCTTTATGTCAATGAAATCGGAAAACCCTCATCCTCATCAAAATTGCTTTTCCTCATGCATTAAACTAGTTATGATATCAATGAAGAAATAACTTCAAAATTGGAAATCAGTGACATTTCCCATGTCACCCAGAATTACTTACTGAACTCAATGATTCATTTGTGTAGTACAATACTAGACATATATATTAATGACCTATCAATTGAAAACATGAGTAGAAAAATATTCATTTCATTTTCTTCAAAAAATGATTCACATGCTTCCAGCTATAAGAAAAAAAAAAAAAGCTGGCTACTGTTGAAACTCTCTCTGAGAGTACATTTAAAAGTCCCCTTTTCAAAAACTTGGTATCATTTATGAAACAAAATTGTATCTTGATAACACTAACACAGTAGATTTCACGCATCATGTTGCATTCAATTACTTTTAAATTGGTCAAATACCAGTATGTGTCATGAATACAATAAGTCAGTGTAAAGGCCAAATCATGAATTCTGGTGAGAGTCTAAAAATATCACTTACTATAATAATTCATTATAGAACATGTATTGCTATTCAGAAATAATCCTTGCCAAATATTGACTAAACAAGACATAGACAAAAACCAATCCAGATTTCCCCCTCCCCTTTCACTCATTTATCTTGTCCATACTTTATTTTCTTTCTTTTTATCATCTTAACTTTTAACGGCAAGGTTTTTGGAAGATATAAATACAACTTTCTGGAATGATTTTGGTGTTTCAAAATAAATCATATTTGGTTACAATATTGTTTTTTTTTAAATATCTCTTTAAGAATATTTCATATAGGAATGGTCATTACTGACGTTAGCTTTGTATGTGTTTTCTCTTAGGATAGCCTCTTTAATAGGAGTAAACAATATTTGTTTTCCTTTTGCTCTTTGATTAGATTACACTGGCTAGATATCAGAGTTCAGTTCCTGTCTCTGCTATCTATATACCTTTAGATAAGTAACAGGCTCTCTAAAACCCAGTTTTTTTTCATCTGCAGAGAGGGGGTTGGAATCAGTGACCTCTAAAGTCTTGTCTACCTCTAAGTCTATAAATACTATAAAGAAATATACTTAAAATATTCTATGCCTATGTCTTTATACTATTAATAATCATAATCTCAGCCTAGAGGTATATAACTTAATAAGCATTTTTTCTTAGATTGTAATCTCTTTGGGGATAGAGACTTTGCCTTATTAATAATTTTAATGTAATCAATTATTAAATGCCTACTATGTATAAAGCATTGTTAGAGAGACATAGCCCCAAGAGAGATGTAGAAGTTAACTATTAAAACTTAAAATATCAAAAAATATCAAAAGAAATTAAAATAAAAATATGGAAAAGAACATCTGCAGTGCATTTTGTCTAAATGATTTCCTTTGTCATACCACAATGACTGATAATACATATTAACTAAAAACACTTAGTAAATGTTTGTTGAGTAACTGAATTTAAATTTGAGTTCTTACTAATACATTTTAAAACAAATTCCCTCTATCCCCTAGCCCAATTAATTAGATAAATTAACATTTACAACTAAAATATACAATAATGTTCAATTTTCCCATTCTCATTAATTTTCTTTAGTTCTTTAGCAAACTCTACTTGACCTATACTTTTAAAAATTTTAAGCTCATTAAAATTGCTATCTCCTCTTTAGAATCTTTTTATCCCTCCTTCCTCTAGGGAAGATTGTATTCCCTTCAGGAATTTCAGCTGAGTTTTATTTTTCCCTCTCCACATGCTTCCCTTTTTAAGCTAAAAATACATTAAAATTTTAAATTATTTTTTGATTAATAAAATATATATTTTCTTTCCCTTCTGCTATCTTCTACTGAAGAAAAAAGAAAGAACCAAATACATAGTCAAACATTGGTCATGTCAAAAAAATATGTCACAATCTTCTCCATAAATTCATTACCTGAGGCTAGTTAATGGGTTCTTATTGATTCTTCAAACAGATCTTGGGAGGTAGAGGTTATACATAAATATAAGATTAAAAAAAAATCCTTGTATGTATTGATGTATGTATCTTTTTACTCTTAGCTCCCTCAACCCCTCACAGAAACAGGAAACAACTTTGTGTTGTATACTTTTTCTGGTCTCTGAGATAGAACTTCATGCCTGGTTAGCGAAGAAACTTGAAGTGTATCCTTAATGTTGACTTTTATGATATCCTGGACAGCTCTTATTTGTTTCTGTGGGATTTTTCTTCTTGCATATAGAGGTCATACCTTTCCTGAAGTGGTCATTCTTGGTTTGGAGTAAATACAGTTGTAGACAATAACCTACTGGTTCTTCTACTTTAAAAAGGCATTGGTCAGGTCACTCTGGTGACTATGAAGTGACATAAGAGGAGTGTGTGTGTGTATGTGTGTATGTGTGTGTGTGTGTGTATTTATGTATCTCTTCTTACATTTTTCTTCACATTTGAGAAGGATCAAAGGGGTGGATAGTGAAAACATGTTATTGAATATTTCTAGGTTTAAAGGGGATTTGCAAAAATATAAACTTCCTCAAGTATCCCAGTCTTCATCCCAATTCCACATACTCAACAGTTATGATATGCTTTGCCCCCTTTCTACTTTTGTGGTCTTTTTTTTTTAGTGCTTTATTCCCTTCTATATTTATTATCCAGAAAAATTGCTCTTCCTCTTGTTCCTCATATATGACAGAGACAAAGTATGTGTTGGGGGACACTACATAAGATGTGGCTATGAGCACAGACACAAAGTGTTCTTCTGGGATGGACTTACACAAAAAAGTGAAGCTAGAGAGCTATAAAAACCTGGTCTGTTTTGGACTTTTAATTTTCAAATCTAATCTGATCTATCAATTGGAAATTGGTTACAGAGCACTGTATATTAGTGATGCCCCAAGAAGCACCTTTCCACTGTCCATGCCTTGCTAGAATTTAAGTCTTTCATTTTTAGAACGTCCAGTTTGAAGTCAAATGTTCTAATTGGTAAATACTTCTTTTGGGAAGATATAGGAAGGCCAATTTCATCTATTTTTTTTTCAACACCCTGGCCATCTTCTTGACATCTGCCACTGAAGGTATAATGTCCCCTTACCTTTTTCAGCTCTGGGAACATAATAAAAAAAATATTACGATTGCTACTGGATATAGGGTTTATCAATATAATCTCATATGGCTCCACTCACCAACTTTGTGTTTATTCAAACAAAAAATATCTCTCCCAAATATCATTACTCTATATTTATTGTCTCTTTTCATTAGAATGCAAACTGCTCAAGGATAAGGCCTATTTATTTTTTATATTTGTATGAATTCATTTGTATTTATATTAATTTACTTCATTTCATTCACTCAAAAGATATATTAATAAACTCTCTTAATGTATCTTTCCATATGAAATTGTTAAAAAAAAAAAGCTGGCACTTCATATCTGTTTAGGGCCAGTCTTTTCTACCTAGATTTATTTAAAAGTAAATGCAATAAACATATGCATAGCAGGTCAAGTCTTCAAAAGTATTAGAGTAAGAGAGAGTCAGAGAAAAAGACAGACAGACAGAGAAACAGTCAAACAGACACAGACACAAACACAGATAGAGAGACACACCCAGAGAAACACACACAGGGAGAGAGAAAGAGAAAGAGAGAGAGAGAGAGAGAGAGAGAGAGAGAGAGAGAGAGAGAGAGAGAGAGAGAGAGAGAGATCACTGATTCCAATTCCCTCTCTGTAGACTTTTTTTGTCTGCTCTTCTTAGATGTACTAGTCTCATTGGATCCAAATAATGGAAGACTGGATTATTCTGTCCTTCTCCTAATTCCAAATATCCAGAAGATAATTGTGAGTCAATTTTTATTTGTCATATTACTGAGTATAGCTTAGCAGGGTATATTTCGAATGTTTTTCACTTATCTTAAACAAACCTACAAAATCCTTCATTTGATTTGACTAATTCTTTTGGTTACTGTCCACTTTTTTTGCTTTTCATTGGCAAATTTTCCTAAGGCATTTTATATCTATGCACATACATACATATATATATATATATATTTATGTTATATATATATATATATTTCACACATACTTTTTTTCTACATACTGCCTCAACCTCTTGCAATTTGGCTTTGTACCTATCACTCTATTGAAGAATATATTAATGTTATCATTGACCCCCTTTTTTCTATATTTAATAGATTTTATTCATCTTTTACTCAGCTTTATTTCAGCATTTGTCCATGCTGCTCATCCACATCTAGAAACTCAAGATTCCTTGATTTCTAATATCATTGCATTTTTCTGATTCTTCATTTAAATTTGTACCCTCATCTTTTATTTCCCTTTATTTCTGTTCTTCTTCCTTTCCCCCAGTTATGGACTCCCTTGGGTAAAATACTTGTTCTGCTTAAAAAGCATTCTCCATTCACTTTTTGCTGGTTTCATTCATTATTACTTCAACCACAACCTCTATGTGGATGACTCTTAAATCTCTATCTTTATTATCGTCTGCATATTTTTTATTTTCCCAAATTTCCAAAGGTCTACGAAATCTCTTCTTGGATATCTGTTATGGGAGGCACCTGCTAGCAGCTGGGGATCTAATTCTGACCAGCAGAATAGATCCCTTTATATGAGAGGATGATAAGGATACTAGGAGGCAGTTGCATTCTCTGATATCTCTCCTCTCTCTCTGCCTCCAATTTATTTCATTCCTAATTCACAAGCAACATCTGCATTGGTAAAGGCTGATTTGCAATTCCTTCAAGTGTGTTATGATTCACAGCTGTGGGGACTTCAGAAAACTGACCCACCCATTAATGGTACAGTCCCCTTTAACCTTTGCCAGGCTTTCTGGGCTTCACACTTAGGCATGGTCCTTAACGGATGTCTCCTTATATTTTACAGGTTTAAAACTGAACTCAAATCTTCTCCCATAGACTTATGTGAACAGATGCAAAGTGAAATGAGAACTAGAAGAAAATTTTCATAGTAAAATCAATATAATTTTCTGTGACAATTTTAAGGGATATATGATGAAAAATGCTATCCATCTTTGGAGAGAGAACTGATAAATTCTAAGTCCATATTGAAATATTTTTAAACTTTATTTTTCTTGTTATTTTGCAACATGACTAGTATAGAAATATGTTTTGTATGATTTAACATGTATAATGGATCTTGCATTACTTCCCTTCTCAATGGGTGGTGGAGGATTTTGAAGGAAGATAATTTACAACTGAAAATATAAAAAAAAAATTAAAACAATCTCCTTCTAATAAATTAGATTATATTTTAAACTTTTTTACAATTTCAACCTTATTTCTCAGAACTCTTCAACATAAGACTTCTAGCTTACATTGAATATAGTGCATTATAATTAAAAGATACTCTCCTAAATACCTTCTCAAGTCTTATAATAGAAGTATGAAATAGCTGAGTATAATTTTAAAAGTGAAAACGACAACAACAAAAATTGAGAATCAGAGGTAATTCACTGTCCTTTGTCAGACTTGGATATATCTTTAATTAAGAAAGGCAAAACTCCTATCTCAGTGAAGTTCACACATCTCACATAGACTTAATAGCTTAAAGAGTCAAAATGAGCCCCTCTCTTCCTCACCAAAGACAATGCTTCTGAGAAAGCTCTGAGCCAGCTTATTCTGACTACTGAGTTTCATTACAGAAAAACAATTACAATTGCTGTAACTATTTGATCTCTAGATCCAGAAGGGACATTAAAGATGACCTAAGTCAACCCATCTATCTTACACATGAGACTCAGAGTGGCGAAATTACTTTGACAAGGTCATACCTTAGTAAATTGGAGACCTTGGTTTCTAACTCAGATTAAACTTAATCTAAATTTAAGTTTAGCACTTATTCTATGATACCCAAGGTACTTCTCATGAGAGAATAGTAAAGCAAACTTCCAAGGACAAGTGCTCTTTGTTTATATGGAGTCTAGCAGGATGCTTTGCATACAGCAGATATATAATAAATATTTATCAAATTAAATCGAACAATTTGATTCATTCTAGGCCAGTGAACATAGAGAAATATTTGTTCTTTGGTTTCTCAAGAGGCTGAATTTTTACCTTTTTTATGCCTTCTAGTCTCCATTTTTTGAGAGTTTATCTGATATTTCTTGAAACATTATTTTTGGAGCTCAAGTATTCTCCCAAAATGTTATGATTTTCATCTTTCTATAAGTACATTAGAACAAGTATGATTTTCCTAAATATTTGGCATATTCATGTCCATTTCCATTTAATTTTGGGTTCTGATGGTTAAGGAGATAATGATTGTTATTTACAAAACTGAACTAGTTTGAATATTCTTTGCCACTCTTAATAACTTGTTCTAGATGTCTTTTTGAGGCATTATGGATTTTGAAAAATTTTTATACATTTAACATAGGCAAGAGTGGATAGTGAAGACTCAGTTCCAGGAAGTGGTATGTGCTATTCTTGTCTTAATTCACACTTCACATCTTATAAGTTTGTTGTGATAACATAATGAGATAATATATGTAAAACATTTTGCAAATCTAATATCCTTTATGAATATTAATTTTCTGTATCACCATTTGTTAATTTTATTGTTCAGTTGATTCTGTCACATTTGACTCTACCTGACCCCTTTGGGGTTTTCTTGAAAAAGATACTGGAATGGCCTGCCATTTCGTTCACCAGATCATTTTACCAGTGAGAAAACGGAGGCAAATTGTGTGACTTGCTTAGGGTCACACACCTAGTAAGTGTTTGAAACCAGATTTGACCTCTAGAAGATGAATCTTTCTGATTCTAGTTCTGACACCACCTTGCTGCCCATAATTGATGATATTAATGATAATTAAAAAGGCATACTTTTTTCCCATGGCTTCATATTTTTCTTTTAAAATAAGCTTTCCTATTTGTTGCTAGCAATAATAGCTAATTTGACTTACATATTTAAGATATATTTAAATTATTAAATGTAATAAGCATATGCTGTGCTGACATTCTTATAAAGGAATCATAAATGTTTTGGAAAGCTATGTAATTCAATTAACTTAGTCATATAAGGGTTAACAGCCAGAAACACAGAGGTCCTCTAAAACACACAATTGTCAGATTGTTGCTAGGCAACAGATATCAAGTTTAGCTGCTAGACTTTTCTAGGGGTAGTATATAGTATGAGAAGAGGAACAAATTATATGACACCTGAATTTTTATTTCTCATTTAAAATTTAAAAAGTTGTATTTAAAGACAAAAAAAAGGGCCTTGACATTTCTCATGCACCACTCACATACCCCTAAATGCCAGAACGCTATTGTTCTGTAGTTAACTGATAAGAGGAAACAAATTGAATTGACAGATGGCATTTTATCTCTTGTGTGGCCTTGGATGTGGATCCCTCAAATGAACAAGATCTTTTTGTATCTTGTTACTATGTGAATCAATTTGCTGAATACAATGGAATTGGAGAACCACAAAGCAAAATTTAGTTCAACTATAATATGTTTATGATATACACATTTAATTTTGCTAAAGGAAATAAGTGGGACTAATGCATCCCTTCCCCAGCTATTCCAAAGAAAAAGAAAAATAATTGTATTAAATATAAAGCCAAAAATAGGACTCTTTGAGCATGGGGGAATTATTTCTACCTTAGCAAGGAAGCAAATATTTTATAACCTGTTAAGTAATATAATTTAGGCAGTATTGGGTTAATTCTCATTCCTGTTGTTAACATTCTTTGGGCTATGCCAAATTGGTATTGTTGTTCCTTTTGACTGGCAACAAAGGTCAGGTTAAGTTATTGCTTTCTGTCTATCATATTATAAGAAAAACACAGCAAATAGACACCAAAGTTGCATACATATATATATATATATATATATATATATATATATATATACACACACACACACACACACACTTTTTTTTTAGCTATTTTTCTTCATGAAGACATTAGAACTATCATCTTATGAAATGCATTCACCACACAAACAGCTCATTTTATGTACCCTTTGACTGTAAATTTTAGCCAAGACAAATTCACAAGAAATGTGATTGTGATTATGGATTCAAAATATAAACAAGAGTTATTTATAATCTGGACAATTCTCTCTTTCTTCTGTTGCCCTCTCTTCTTTCTTTTTTTAATCTAACATAGATGTAATTGATAAATTTATGTATATATGTTTTGTGTATCTATAAATATTTCTATATCTATACATATCTACCTCTATATATCACTATCTCTAGCTACATCAATATCAATGCCTACATTTATGCCATATTTCTTTCTCTATCTTTAATGTCTCTATGACAATTGACTCAAATGCCTTCTGGAATAATCTTTTTCATAAGGTGGTGCCTCATAACTTCAAATAGTGCAAAGAGTGAATAAGCCAAGGGAAAATGAACTGGTTATAATCAGTTCTTAAAATAAATATAGTATTTTTAAAGGGAATGAAATAATTCAACAAATCAACCAAAAAAATGACATTTTTCTAAACTGCCTCAAATCATATTTTTACACATGTGAGTAATAGATAAAGCCTAGCAGCAATAATGATTAAAATATTCTTAAATTTAGTTTTGTTTATAATCTCACTATCACTATTAATTATTTGTTTTTAAGTAAGAATTTCTGACTTTATTAAATTTATCTAAGTTCAAGGAAATCTTTCAATGATTCCACTTACTCTAATTCCTCTCCCTACTCAGATCCCATTAGAATTACCCCTTCTATTAACCTTACTGACAATCCTTCTTACTAATTTTGCCTCATTTTAAGTCATTGTAGGAATAATCTTGATTCTATTTCAATACTTGGGCCTACTTTTCACATTCCATTCATCATGAATCTGGAGTGTTCTATCCCCTTAGTTTTAGGTCAGACATGGTTGCTTACATCAATTAGATGAACATGGAGTTATCAATTAAAATCCATTCAGTAAATTGTAGGATCTTGACTTTAGCCTTTACTTTATCTTAATGATAACTGAACCTTGTCATGTGTCTTGCCACAGAATTGTAAGGTTTCAGAACTTTCCATCTGCCTTGAAACTGAATCCTCCCAGATGAACAGTCTCTAATTTCTTGAGAGTATGAACTATGCTTTAAAAATATTTTAAAACTGTATTTTATTTTTCCGATTACAGTTAAAGACAGTTTTGAACAATCACTTTTGTAATATTTTGAATTTGAAAGAAAAATCAGAACAAAAGGGGAAAACTACAAGAAAAAATAGCTGACAAATAATAACAAAAAAAAGTGAAAATTGTAAGCTCCAATAAGTTTTTAATGTCCACTATTTTCTCTTTGGATGCAGATGGCATTTTATATGCCTAGTCTATCAAATTGTCTTGGATCACTTTATTGCTGAGAGGAGCTAAGTCTGTCATAGTTGATCATCACAACACCTTGCTGTTACTGTGTGCAATGTTCTTCTGGATAAACTGTCTTTTTAAATTTAAATTCCCAGGACTTATCACGATCCTTGGTAAATAGTAAACATTTAATGATTTTTTAATAGAAAGTGGTCTAATGAAAAGAGAACAGGTGGGAATCAAGATACTAACTTCATAATCTTGTCTGCAAATAGTTACTTATATGATGTTAATTGGATCATATAATCTCTCTATGCCTTGCTTTTTTACTATCTATTATCATTATTTGCTTCTGCATAAATAAAATAAAATAGAAAACATATCTATGTTTGTAAATAATGGCTCTGGAACTCATTTTTCATCCCTCTCCCCCACTTGGAGCTCAGTTCTTTAGAGGTCAGTTACTACTTCTTTCCTTAAGAATCTAAGGATAATCCTTAAGGATTGCAAGGTTTTCTAATCCTATTTCTCATCATCTCCTATCTAGTGATTTCCTCACAATATAGTTGGATCAGTTGTTACATTCTTAATACTAATTAACCAATCAGCATCAAGTAGTATTTTTTATAATAATAGCTTTTTATTTTTCAAAATATATGCAAAAATAACTTTAATATTCCCCCTTGAAAAGTCATCAGATAATTTTAAAAAAGGAATATTAACTGAGAACATATAACAAGGAGTGGAGTATGGCATTTAAATCTAGGACAATATCCTCTACCACTTGGTTCCTGAGAAGAAAGGGCTCCATCCAAAAGCATTGTTGTTATTTAGCTATTTCATTTCTGTCTGATTCTTCATGATCCCTTTTGGGGATTTTCATGACATAGTTATTGATTATTATCTTGTGAATTTAACCTATTTCACTGATCAACTACTGTATTTGTGAATTTAAACTTAAAAGGAAAAGAATGTAGAAAATTGCTTAAGTATGCTCACAAGCTATATAGTTATTCAATTATCCAGAAATCTGCAGTTTTCTCTTCAACAAAAGCAGGATATTTACTAAGTTTTTGCTTGAATAAAGTGACCATTTTATTCTTAAAAAGATGGAGAGGATATTAAGGGTGGAATTGTTATTCTAGATCTGATTCTTGAGAGAGAATTGAAATTTGTTGAAATTTATGTAAATATTAAAAAGAATTGATGACTTAATCTTTGGATCTGGGAATTTCAAATTTTGCTAAAGTTGAAAAGATTTCCCAAATCTTGGGATAGACTTCCCAAGAATGACTACCAGTTACTTTTATATCTGTTCCCTGAGAAAGAAAGCAATATGATTCTGGAGGCAGAAACTTTGAGGACAAATTCTGCCTTTGATACTATCTGTATGGATTGTTCCCAGGACTTCATTTCTTCATCCATAAAATGAGGAGGTTTGGCTTAAATAATTTTTACAATCCCTCCCAGTCCTAAATCTGTGCTTTAAAAAATGATCAATTTTAAATGAACTTTAAAAACTTAAAAAAAATGAACAATTTTATTTATGTATTGTTTATAGATAGTGCCTGTGCCCATCTACTTCCCAATTATCAGCTCTATATCAGAACCTATACAGACTTCATGACTTTTCATATTGTTCTAGGTAGGGCTCCAGATAGGGATAATCAGGGTTGCCTCATAGTCGTATCATCTCCATGGCTCCCTTTCACCAAAGTGCTCATTTTCACTAGTTCTCTCTGCTCATCTCTTCCTCAACAGGAACCAGTGATCACTGGCTGCTCTCATTACCCCTGTATAGTGTATAACTTCCTTGCTCCACTGAAGTTCTTGTGCTTAGTCTGTAAATGACTTTTCTGGCCAGTCTCCATTTTGCTGATCAGCTCTTGTACTGCTGCTTTCTGCTCTCCACAATTTGGCTTTCTTCCAACAGATAGTACTCATTCCCCTTCCAGGGGATGAGTTTACTTAACCTTCCCCTTATGGGATAATTCTCTGAGAGTAAGTTTTATAGTTAAAAAACTCCTAATATCTTCTTTATTCTTAACACTTTTTTATACACCATTAGCACATACCTACAAATCACACTGTAAGCTTCTTGGAGACTATGGGAACCCATTCTTCTTATATTGACTTAAATATCTTTAATCCTATGCAAGTTTATGATGAATCAGTGCTATCTGCCTCCTCCACCCTTCAGTATTTGGACAGTGTCCTCTCACTATTCTTCTATGCCTCAGGGCTTAGGGATCACTCATTTTCTTTCCCAGTGAAAAATATAACCATTCAAGTTATTAAAGAATGTTTCTTCAGACATAAAAAAGGATGTGATGGCACCAGATCCCTGAGATCAGAGAAGAGGAAAGGATTTGAAGTCAATGCTAAGTAAGGTGATGATTGGGTTGGTAGCATTAGTAGTGACAGCAACAATAATGATAATAGTAGCAATGTAGAAGTAGTATTTAGTACAACTCCTAGAGGAACTGAATTTCTAAAAAATCAAATGAACTAGATGGATATGTTTAATGTCATGAGGAACTTTTCATTATAATAGCAAAAACAAACTAAAATTCTTCAGTCAGCCATTACTTGTAAAGCATCTAATATGTGCTAGACCTTGTGCTAAATGTTAGAAATACAAAGAAAAGCAAATGTCACTCTCTACTCCAAAAGAACTCACAGTGTAATTGGAGAGACACAATTCAAACTATATATAAACAACATATGTACAGGATAAGTGGGAGGCAATTAGGAAAAGAATACTAGCATTAATGGAGAATAGGAAAGTCTTCCAATACAAGATAGGATTTTATTTGGAACCTGAAAGAAGTCAGGGAAGCCAGGAGAAAAAGATGATAAGTTAGAAAATTCCAGGCATGAGGAATCACCAGTGACAGAGTGGGGAGATGGAAAATTTTTTCAGAATAGTAAGGAGAACAGTACCACTGGATCAAAGAATATGTGGAGTAAGGTAAATTAGAAACAGAAATATAGAAAGATCAAGTTTGACAGGCTTAAAACAGGATTTTATACTTGCCTGAATTTAATTGGAGTTATTGAGAGATAGGGGGAGAAAAGGAGGGAAAGAGTGAGAGAGAGAGAGTGAGAGAGAGAGAGAGAGAGAGAGAGAGAGAGAGAAAGAGAGAGAGAGATTCCTGAAGAATCTATGGATTCCAAGTTAGAACTTTTGTCTTGCAAAAAGCTTCCTAGAAAAAAAAAATTAAGACACATTTCAAGATTTCAGAGGGAAAACATTTTTCTAGAGCTGAGTCAAAGTTTTGGTATATAAGGGAATAAAAAGCAAATTGATCACAGAGCAATTTTTTTCTGAAGTGTTATGGAATCTTTTCTTTGACATTGGCAATGAGATTTCACATGTATGTAGTAATCTCACCTGTTCATTAAATTTACCATATATTGTATATCAACTTGATCTATTAATAATAACTGACATTTACATAGTACTTGGAAATTTGCTAGCTGCTTTATATAACTTATTTGAGCTCAACCCCAACCCTATGAGGTAGCAGATATTATTGTTATCTTTTTACATATGGAGATCCTGAGAGACAGAAAGAGATCAAAAGTTAAGAAGATTTAGGAAACTTGTTGATGATTCCATAACTGGTAAATATTAGTGGAAGAATTTGAGCTCTACATTCTTGAGGTGCAGTGAATAGAATGCTGGGACTGAGTCAGGAAGAAACATTTTCCTGAATTCAAATCTGACCTCAGACATTTTCTACTTGTGTGATTCTGGGCAAATCACTTAGTCTTATTTGCCTCATTTTGCTATCTGTAAAATGAGCTGGAGAAGGAAAAGGTTAACTACTCTAGTGTTTTTACCAAGAAAACCTCAACTGAGGTCATGAAGAGTCAGACATTACTGAAAAATCATTGAACAACAACTACAAATGAATAGGGAACAGATTTACCCAACTGGTGTCTTACAGGATGTAATTAGGTTCTTTGTCCTTTGTCCTCAAAGGAAACCATGACATCAGGGAGGTGATGCTATGACATGTAAGTGAATTGGATTGAAGTGAGGGAAGGCTGTTCAAGGTCACCTACCTCACTTTCCCCTCCAGAGCTACCTGGGTCCAATGGCCAGATATAGATCAGGATGACAGGAGATGGGAGACTGACTGACCTTTGTAAGCCAAGATCTTCAACAGGTCTCAGTTTGACTGCAGCTGCACCCTTTCAGTGAATAAAGCCAGTAGCAATTGAGGCAAAGAATCTCGTTTCACCTAATCCAAAAAATCTAAATAAATAAATAAATGGATTTGGGGGGGAGGACTCAGGGTTTCTGAGTCAATCAGGACCCCAAAAATGACCAAATGGAGCTTGTCCTAGGATCTATTGATGGCCAATTAGAATCAGTTTGGTTTTTGTTTAAGACCTGGTCTTTAAGAGAGAAATATAGGCAGTATAAAGCCCATAAACATGAAAGAGTAGAAAGAAGGGTATATTTTGCTATTAAATTTTCATATATATATATATATATATATATATGAAAATTTAATAGCAATATATATATATCTTTTGAAAGTATTTTCTCAAAATATTGTGATAATTAGGGAAATAAATCTTTGGCAGGAAAATGACTAAATTCTAGAAAGAATAAGGAGAGGGATTTTCTGGCTATATAATACTTATGCCTCCTTGAGGACTAAAAATAATTAAGACAGAATGACATGAAAATTACTTGTCTTAAAATTATTAACAACAGCAACAATTCAGTCACTGATGTGTTGTAGGTGATGAATAGAAAGAAGATCACAGATGACCCTGTCCCATAGACATACAACATTGGTACAAAAATCCTTATACAGGACATAAACCTAGTCATATTTTTTATCCTTCTACTAAGCCAAGATATAAATCTCCATTACATAAGGATATGTGAACTAGAAGAGATCAATATAAATATTAAATATGGCAATCTTTTTAAAGTGCAGACACTGTTTATCACAAACCAACAGACTTGGATATCCCATCCTCTGACATTTTTGCAGAAGTAAGTAGAATAATAATGGAAAAGATTTAAGATGAAAGCACGTTGACCTTTTGCAACCTTTCCTCTATTTTAATCACTTTCACTATTTTCTAACAATGCTTCATCTTCTGAATACGCTAGTCTTTTTCTGGATCTTTCATAGTTCTTTTTTTTTCCTTTCCTGGTGCCTCTTTGTCTTCTTGCCTCCAAGTGAATGTGATTCTCAAAGTTCTGTGTTTTGACTTCTTTTTACTCTCAAGACTTTTCCCTTTTGTGACTCCATCTACTCTCCGGACTTCAATTCAGGAGTCTCAATAAAGATTATTGCATGACATATGTTTAAAAGCAAGGCAAAAACATTCAGTATCACAGAAATATAAATCTATGCTCCAACCACTGATGCTGAAGACACCAAAGTTGCTTAGTTCTATAGAAAACTATATTTTCTAGAAATAATGAGCCAAAATATTTCACATTCATCATAGTATATTGAAATGCTAAAGTAGGAAATCAAATGATAATTGGTATAATAGTCAAGTTTGGCTTTGAAGTAAAAATGACATCAGGCAGAAACTAATAAAGTTTTGTCAAAATAATTAGCTTGTCATGACAAATACTCATTTTCAACAAGCCAAAAAGTGATTACATAAGGATATCACTAGATGGTCAATATAGAAATCAGATTATTATGCAATTTGCAGGTAAATGTGGAGAAGCTATATACAGTCAGTTAAAATAAAATCTGGAGCTGACTGTGTCTCAGATCATGAACATCTTATTACAAAATTCAGACTTAACTTGAAGAAAGTAGGGAAAACCACTAGACCATATAGAGACAACCTAAATCATATCCCTTATTAATGTGATGTAAATGTAATAAATAGATTTACGAAATTATATTTGATAGTGTGCCTAAAGAACTATAGACAAAAGTTTACAATATTATATAGAAGATAGTAACAAAAACTATTTCAAAGAAAAAAAGAACAAGAAATCAACATGAATAAGACATGATTCATGACAGATTTGGCTTTACAAGTAGCTGAAGAAAAAAAGAAAATAAAAGGGAAAGGAGAAATGGAAAACTATGCCCAATTGAATGCGGAATTCCAGAGAATAGCAAAAATAGATGAGAAGGTTTTTTAAAATAAGAAATGCAAAGAAATTGAAGAAAAGAATAGAATGAGAAAGATAAGAGCTCTTCAAAGAAATTAGAGATTAACGAACTTGGCTCTGAACATGTTGATTTGGAGGCATTCTTAAGTCATATAGAGTTAAACACATAATTGTAAATTTGAAACTAGATCTCAGAAGAGAGGTTTAATTGAAGAAAGATAGATACTTAGAGGTAATCTGAACTTGTTGTTCAGTTATTCAGTCATGTCCAACTCTTTGACCACATGTTCTATAGCAGACCAGGCCCTTCTATTTTCCATCATCTCTCATAGTCTTCCCAAGCTCTTATTCAATTTCCATGACACAATCTATCCATCTCATCCTCTGTCATCCCCCTGTTCTTTTGCCTTCACTCTTTCCCAGGATCAGGATCTTTTTAATGAGTCTCATCTTCTCATTATGTGGCCAAAGTATTTAAGCTTCATCCTCAGTATTTGATCTTTAAGTAAATAATATAAATCAATTTCTTTAAGTATTGATTAATTTGATCATTTTACTGTCCAAAGATACAAAAGTCTGTTTCAGGCACCATAATATGAAAGCATTGATTTGGTTTTGTTCACCTCTTCTTACAGTCTAAATCTCACAATCATATATTGATACTAGAAAAACCATAGTTTTTTCTATATGAACTTTTGTTGACAAAGTGATGTCTTTACCTTTTATCATGCTATTTTAAATAGCCTTCCTTCTAAGGAGCAAATCTCTTTTAATTTCATGGCTTGTATCACTATCTGTAGTGATCGTTGAGCCTAAGAATATGAAATCTGACACTGTGTCCATTTCTTCTTTCTCTATTTGCCAGGAAGTGTGAAGACTAGTTGCCAAGATCTTAGGTTTTTTTGAATGTTGTTTTTAGGTTAAGCTTTAAGTCAGCTTTTATACTCTCCTCTTTCACTGTCATCAAGTAGTTTCACAATTCCTCTGCACTTTTTGTCATCAGAATTGTATTCAAGTCTGAGATTGTTGATACTTGTCCCAGCAAAACTAATTCCAGCTTTTGATTAATCCAGCCTGACATTTTGTATGATGTACTCTGCATATAAATTAAATAAATAAGGTGATGCTATACAGCCTTGTCCTTCTCATTTTCCAATCTTAAGTCAACCAGTTGCTCCATTATCAGTTGTTGTTTGGCCTATAAACAAGTCCCTCAGGAGAAAAGTAAGATTTGGTACACCTATCTCTTTGAAGACTTGTCTTAGGAAAGACTTTAGTATAGTCAGTGAAGCAGAAGTAGAAGATTTTCTGAAATTTCCTTACTTTCTCCATAATCCAGCAAAGATTCACAGTTTGTTCTCTGCCTCTTCAAAAACCAGCCTGCTATTTTAGTAGTTCATCTTACAGAATCTTAAGTACAAACTTGCTAGCATGTGAAATGAACACAATTGTTCAGTAATTTGGACATTCCTTGGTATTACTTTCATTATCTGTCACTTGAACTATTATAATAGCATCCTAAATAGTCTTCTTGACTCTAAACTCTCTCCTCTTCATCATATCCTTAAAATGGCCAAATTACTCTTCTTAAAAGAGAAGTATGAATATATCACTCTGTTCAAACTTCTCTGTGGTTCCCTAGCATATTGGAGAAGTATTTTTTGTGAAGTCCCTGCTTCCCATTGGTAATTCCTTTGTGCTTTTCCATTAACAATTAGGAAGTTTAAACATCAAAGTCTGGAGTCCCTGCTTCATTAATGAAGGAGCCCAAGTACATCTATACAGAAACTTTGTGGAGGCACAATAATAGCATTTGAAACTTTTAGTCAAATTTTTCTCTGCAAACCTTCTGTCAGTTAAAGTGTGATGATGAAAAATATCACATTAATCAGTCTCTCATTGTGTGGTTCCCCCGTCCTATTTATCCCATCTTGTGACTTTAGATATAATCAGTATGATCAAGTAAGATCCTTTTGAACCTTTGTCTCTACTCTAATCATCCTCATTCTTTTCTATCTATGCTCAAGCTTTACTTTTATTTAGTTCATTCAATTGTATCTTTGAGATTCTTGTTCTATTTTCAATAAAACCTTAGATATCCTCCAACTTTTCAATCAACATTTCCTTTGTCTCCTCACCTTCATGGAGATTTGGCTCTTCCTTAAGTGTATCTCATGGCTTCTGTCCCTTTCCATAGCCATTCTTACTCCTATTCTACTGTCTCATTCATCTGTTTGTCTTTTGATTCGAAAAGAATAAATAACATTATGAAGGAAGTCCTGACTCTTGCATGAATTGGATTAAATTGAGATAGAGTTGCAAAAAAAGTTGTCAAGTTTCACTCTCTCTTTCAGAGTCACTGAAGTCCAGTGGTAAGATGAGTCAAAACAAGGATGCAGTGTATGATCTTGGGATCTTCCATGTTTGACCAAGCTCTAAGCTCTCCACAGTGCCTGCTATCACTATCTTCATGGCCCTTGGAATGAATTGTTCTTATCTGCCCATTCCACTAAGGGAAGTCTTCACATACTTGGTGTAGATATCCCCACTATCATTCCTTAATGACCTTTCTATTATCTGTTTTTTCCATAATTCTCAGGAACTTTGATATTCTTGTTGGCAGCCTTTGTCATAATCTAATGAAATACTTTTAAAACCTAAATCCAATGTCATACTTTTCCATACTTCACTTTTTGTTATAATTGCACCCACTAAAAAATACAGAACTTTGAAACTGTATAATCCATTATGTTTTATACTTCAAGAAATAGGCAGCGTAACATGGTAGATGGTGTCCAACTAGAAGATAGAAAGACTTTGATTCAAATCCTGCCTTAGATGTTTGCTCATCATATGAACCTGGCACTTTCATTTCTTTGAGTCTCAGCTTTCTCATGTATAAAAAGGGCAGCTTTCTCATGTATAAAAAGGGCAAAACCTACCTCTGATAATTGTTCTGAGAATCATATAAGATAATTTATGTAAAGTACTTTGGAACTCTAAAATTATATCAATATGAGCTTTTATCATTTTGCATTTTCTATTCTTTTTTAAAATTATGATTTTTCAAGACTTTTCCTGTTTTAAAAACTCATCTTAAACTTTCCTTTTAATGAAAGTATTAGTCTTTTTAACCTTTTGCATTTGTTCCAATCCACTTTATTCATTTTGACTAAATTTGCCACTATACCAACCACTAAATTTATGGTTTTCCACTTTGACATTTAAGTGGTTACTGCTTCTAGAAATGTTTACTCATTTGGCTTTTTGATCTTGCTAACTTTTGAATCCTCAACCATCTCTACACCCCAAACCATCTTAGAATTCAGAAAGTTCTAAGACTTTATTTACAGATAGTTTTTTTTTCCTAGTATAAAAGACATCTAGTGAAATAGACATCTGCAAATACAATCTTTTTGAAGAGAGAATTTCTGAAGTGACAATTTAAATCAAATTCCATATTCTGAGCAGCATTTTGTCTATGTGTATGAACCAGAATATTCTAAAAATTCACAGAATTATCATGTGATCTCTTTATTTACAAGCATTAAGATTTATGATATTCTCAGAAATTATATCTTATTACATGGCTTATTTTTCTTTAATACTAAAGGTGTTCCCTAATTATGCTCTAATTAAATGTGATTCATCAAATTGAAATAAAGACAAAACTAGTAATCAGAGCTACTTTTTTCCATTCATGGAAATTTCGTGGAGGTATATCTTGTAATTAGTTTACCAATGTTTACACAAGAACAAGTAGAATAAAATTGTAATCATTTTTCTTTTCATCATCTGACAGCCAGTTAGGAATTCATTTACATAGTATTACAATAGAACTTATTACCCTGATCACAAACCTGCTATGGTATAACTCTCAGTGAAGCTGTGAGTTTTAGAATGAGGTCAGGGGTAGGGAAAAGGGCATAGAACCCAAATTTGATGACCCACTATTTTTTATGTTGAGCATATGTTGATCAGAGTCTTTTCTATCCTGAATCTCTAAAGCCAGGGTCAAGAATGACAGAAAAGTTCCTTTATCTTTCCAAATGACTTCCCCACTCATTCTCTGATTTTTAGGATTGCTTTAATGGGAAAACATCTTTTATCTCATAATCAGAGATATTGTTTAAAATGCAGATAGGCCTAAAAATATTTTTATTCATATTGTTTAAAACTTAAAGAAAGGCCTTTAGCATATGATAGTTCCTCTTTGGATGATTTATAGGAGGGCACTGGTAAAAATCATGTTCATGTCTTCCTTGAAAAAAGTTCTCCTGTCATCCCAGGATTTGCTGCTGCAGTCCCAGGATAGAATGTTCTCTTACTTCATGACCATTTTGCCACACACTATGCAGGTGCTTATAAGTTCTTTTCCTTTAAAAAAATTTTTTTTCAGTTGAAGGCAAAACTGTTCATTACTACACAGAGACCTTAGGTGATAAACCAGTGACAGACACAAACACTGAAACATTGTAGAAAATGACTTATAGAGGGAATTTGTGATTTTAGACGTTGTTAAATGATAATTGAATATTGTTCTGATATGCTTTCTAAGGGAAAAAATGGAGAAGACCTGAGAACAGTGGACATTTTAGAACTGACAGGAAAGAGGAGGTGCCAAAATGCATAGAACGAGATTCAGAAAAATCAGATTTTCTAACTGTTCAGTATTGCTTAGGGTTACTACCAGTATCCTTACACAAACAGATGAAATACTCAAAAGTTTGGTCCTATTACATATATAAATTGGCATTCTCCCATGAAGAAAGGGGAATTAAAATAATAATTTAAATGTTTTATTGAGTATACAAAGTTCACTCCAACAACATATGATATATGAACAACATATGATATTTAAAAGACATTTCCACCTTTTCATTTAATAATGGGTCTTTGTTATTCATACCCTGTTCTTACTGAAGATTAATAAAAAATTAACAAAATCTTAATAACTAACATTTATATGACACTCTAAAATTTGCAAATCACTTTTCAAAGTGTGTACTAATATCAGTATCAATACTATGTGCAAAAAGAATTTAATTGAAATATAAAACTGTTCCTGTGGAGCAAGAAAGAGTTTGTGTACTTCCCTTCCCACCATATTCTGCAACAAGAAAGGGGAAGAATCAAAATTCTCACAGATCACACCTCCTGGACTGGCTTCAAGGTGAGACTTTTACTTCTATTCCCTTCTTCTGCTCATTATTTCTCCTTTTTCCTCACTAATCTTTTCTAGTATCAGGAAAGTTGGTCAGGATTTAATCCTAGGAATCTGATGCTCATAGTAATTTCCAACTGAAGTGAATCAACAATGAATGTTAGGGTTTTTTAAGTCTTATGGAATGAAAGGTCCTGAAATCCCATATAAAGTTCTGCATTTAAAATCTTATAATGATATAATAATATGCAGGCTTGAACAACAACAAAAGTCCCAAATTAGAGAAAGATTCTCTAATGTAAGTCTGCTCAGCTCTGATCTAGAAAAGTTTTTCTTAGTCAACTTTCCTTAACTATCAGAGTGGTCCCATTGCACATTAATGCTACAGGCAAAAAAATGCAAGAAGATTATGTATTTGGATTGACCATAGATATTTGTAGGAAGACTGAGCTGAGGAAAGATGATGAAGTACATTTTGTCCATGTCAAATGGAAATATAAAACAAACAGTTTGAGTTATAGGATTAAACTCCAGAAGAGAGAGTAGCATTGTTTATATAGATCTATGAGTCATTTGCAAAGAGATCACAATTGAAACCATGAGAAGTGATAGTATCATTAAGAAAGAAGATATGGAGAAGAGAAAAAGGAATGTTTATTTTATTTTATTTTTTTTTTAATTTAATAGCCTTTTATTTACAGGATATATGCATGGGTAACTTTACAGCATTAACAATTGCCAAACCTCTTGTTCCAATTTTTCACCTCTTACCCCCTCACCCCCTCCCCTAGATGGCAGGATGACCAGTAGATGTTAAATATATTAAAATATAAATTAGATACACAATAAGTATACATGACCAAAACGTTATTTTGCTGTACAAAAAGAATCAGCCTCTGAAATATTGTACAATTAGCTTGTGAAGGAAATCAAAAATGCAGGTGTGCATAAATATAGGGATTGGGAATTCAATGTAATGGTTTTTAGTCATCTCCCAGAGTTCTTTTTCTGGGCATAGCTAGTTCAGTTCATTACTGCTCCATTAGAAATGATTTGGTTGATCTCGTTGCTGAGGATGGCCTGGTCCATCAGAACTGGTCATCATCTAGTATTGTTGTTGAAGTATATAATGATCTCCTGGTCCTGCTCATTTCACTCAGCATCAGTTCGTGTAAGTCTCTCCAGGCCTTTCTGAAATTATCCTGTTGGTCATTTCTTACAGAACAGTAATATTAAAAGGAATGTTTAGTATATTAATTTAGTGAATAGCTATGCTTAGGGAATAGGCTTTATTCCCTAATAAGCTTAGGGAATAGGGATAATGGCTTTATCAAAGGAGAATAAGAAAGAGTGGTCAGGTAGGTAAGGATGAAGAAAATAATTTGAAGAGCAAATATGAAAAATATGCATTTCTCTTACTGGCTGCACTCTTGTCTTTTATTATACAATCATATTTCCTCTTTATGAGATTTAAAAATGTTTGCTTTAGTTAATTATGATTTTTTTTTGTTTAGCTTAAAGCTAACCACTCTTTTCCTATGGGAAAACTTCCAATTTTGTAATGCAAATCAATGGCAAAATGTATTTGATTAATAGAATTTAACTTTACACTCAATTAAGGTTCAGAGGCACATAGGATTTAGATGTTAGAAATTATCTAGACCAATCCCTTCATTTTTTAGAGAAGAAAACTGAGGTCCAGTGAGTCTAAATTATTTATCTAAAATTATATAAATAGTAAGAGGCAAAATCATTTTTAGGGAGTGTATCTTTTCTAAATAGTGAATCTATTCTAAGCAAAGCTCTTCTGCGTTAATATAATAAATGGTTTTAATAAATACTGTGACCTGATTTTCTTAAATAGCTTTTAGCTCATGTAATTATCTTTAAAGGAATGTGCATTGCAAGACCAGAAGGCTTCTTTATTCAAGATATCTCTGCTTCTCTCTGCTTCTCTTTATCAGTTCAAAATCATTTCCTTTTCAGCTAATGGGTTATTATCTACAATATATTTGAAAGTAGTGTAAAGCTTTGAAGTCCGAAGGTCATTCATTGCTACATGTTTGGGGACAGCTCTCGGACTTCACACATTTTTTAAAGCTGAAATTGAAGTAATAGTCTGGGAAAAGAGGGAAGAGTATAGCAAACATCTTCAGTCTATTTCATGACTTTAATTTTCTTTAGCAAATGGTGGAAAGTTTAAATAGGTCCTTTTCTTCTTTAAAGGTAAACTTAGCTTTTGTCCTGTACGGTCCTCTTCTGTTTTCTCCCCTCCCCTTCCTTCTTCTATGTTCTCTTTTCTTCTTTTCTCTCCTACTCCTTCCTCTTTTTCTGTTCATTATCTGCCTTCTCCATCTTTTCCCCTCTCTTTTCTTCCTCTCTTTTTCTCTCTATTTCATAATAGCTTTGGATTTGTCTTATTGAAACCTACACAATGTATCTTGGGAAACAAGGTATCAGCATTAAGTGCTAAAAAAAAGCCTTAATGGTAAGACCTAAGAAAATCCCAAAAGGACAAAAAATTCTCTCTCTTTTTCTGTCTGTCTGTCTGCCTGTGTCTGCCCCTCTCTCTCTTTCTGTCTCTGTGTCTCTCTCTGTCTCTGTCTCTCTCTGTCTCTGCCTCTGTGTGTGTGTACATGTAAAGATCTGGGGCATTACACACTATTCAATGATGGTAGAAGATTCAGATGTAATGCCAGAAAAATGGGCTCTGTGCAGCATGAGAACATGAAGCATGGAACAGTCAGAATGGAAAAATATGTTGAAGGAATAACATGGACAAACTTTATTTCCTTCACAATTTTCCATGTAGTTGGGGAAAAAAAAGCAATATAATTATTCAGCTGTGCAAAGTGTTTAACATTTATATTGAATAACATTTAATATATCTCTTATCTGGACCACCTAAAAAAAAAGAACAGACCAAAAACTTAAATAAGGAATTCTCCTTATTGTCCAAGGGCCTTGCTGCTTGATATTTCACTTTGTAGAACCTTAGATATAGAGTTTATTGAAAGGAAACTTAGGTCGTCTAACTTAATGTCTTCATTTTTATAGAGAATGAAACCATTTCAACATTAATGTCAACATGGAAAGTCCCTTTGATGCAAGGGAAAGAGGCCTAGATTTTAAAATCAGAGGAACTGGATTCAACTCCTTCCTTAGCTTTTTAATACCAGTGTGACCTGTGGAAACAAATTTTCATTGAGTGTGACTCCTCTCTTATTTGGGTCCTGGCCCTTGACCACTGGTATAATTTCATGGTCTCTCTTACAAAATCTGTCTCAAGTCCATTTTCAACCAAATATTGGAATTATCTATACCTGAACTCATGTTCTTTTTCAAAAAATGGTCCTCAAGTTCCTCCATAAAAATTCAGATTAATAAGACATCAGATATATGAAAGGCTTTATTTAACTAGAAAATAATGCAAAACAGGTTCATACCAAAGAAGCTTGATTGTAAGAAAATGTCCCCTTCCCTTTCTAGAAGATGTCAAACAACAACCTGATGGACTATATCTTCTTGAAGATTCTTATAAAATCCCTACAGCTCATAGTGCCAAATAAAGCATGGGCCTTACCTACATTTTGGTGATGGTGGTTCCCTGTTGTGCTGATTTTTCTAGCACAGCAAAGACTATAGATTTTTGGCTTTCCATACCAGCTATTCTCCCTACCCCTTTACCATTTTTTCAGCTTACTAGTCTTGTTGCTACTTTTCTTTGCATATTTTTTTTAGGGAATGGATTGATATATAGGCCTCTTTTTCATGTCTCTGGGAATTCTGATTCTTCTCTTTTCTGTCTATAAGTCCCCTATTACATTGAGAAGAGGATAATGTGCCCTGAATATTTCCCTTTAATGAGGAGAGAAGGGTTTACCTTCATTTCTGCTACAAGCACCTACTCTGTGTTAGGCACTATACTGAGTGCCAGGGAAAATAGAAAAATTAAACTGTCCTTGATCTTACATAATACTTCAAGGAGATACAACTTGCACATAGATAAGAGAATAAATACAAGGTAGATTGAGCCTGGATAGAGCACTAATAATGGGAGACATTAGAGAAGACTTCAGGGATGATGGAGCATCTAAAGCTTGTAATTATAGGAACTGAGAGGCGAGTGGAAGAAGGAATACATTCTTGGCGAAGGAGATTATATACATGAAGACATGGAAGCAGGAAGTAGAATCCTAAGGACAGAGAATATAGATTGTAATGCCAGAGAAACTGAGGCAAGATAGAGATGAGAGAGTTTTTAATATTTTATTTGAAAGGGAGATATTTACTGGGACCAAATGTTTCCATGATTTGGTTCCAGGGCTGAATGAGACTATTGTCTCCAAAAATCTAGCAACCAATGTGAGTTCTCAAATATATATATATATGCACATGACTCCAAGGGACTGAGTATACTGGGGCAGGGGCAGAGTCAGAGCACTGATTGCAGGGACAGACTATCAATCTGGTTCTGACAGGGCGGGGGGAGGCACTGGACATTCTGATAAGTAGGGAAGGTCTGGGGCCATATTTGAGATAGAAGGTCTTTCTCCTTATCTGGATCATGATGATTGGGGGGGGGGGGGCAGAATGTTGCAACCAGTCAGAACAAGTTAGGGATATTGAGGTAGAACAATTAGGGAAACCAAGGTAGATTACTCAAAGGAAACTGGCACAACAATATAATGGTCTAATTTTCTGAAAAGGAGAGTTGAATGAAAGGGTTTCAGATAACCTCTCTAAGCCTTAACTTCTGTATTTATAAAATGAAAGAACTAGCCTATATACAGGCTTTTATTAAAAACCTATTATTTATAAGACTGTAAAATAAGGAAAGAGCTTACTAAACATTACCTATTTAAGCAAAAAAAAAAAAAAAAGAATAGAATAGTTCTTATTTGTTACTAATTACTGGATTTAATTTTTCCTATATATATACCAATATGTGTGTTCCATTTTAGCCAACTCTGAGGAAAAATATTCAATATTATAAAAAAGGTATAAACAGATATCTCTCTCTCTCTCTCTCTCTCTCTCCCACCCTCTTCTCTTTCTTCTTTTTTCCCTTCTCTATATGCATATATATATTTAATTTTCAATAAGTTGTCCATATATCAGGGAAGATCTGAGCAAACTGTAAATTCAGTATTGGTGGTATGTGCCTGCAAGTTCAGACCTTTACAATCCAAATGCTGGGTGATACATACATTTACTACAAATAAAAGAATTACAACAAACAAACAAATAACCATTATTACTTGCTATCCACCAGCTGCTGTGATAAATACTCTAGGCAAGACAATATCTGATTTCCAGGTGCTTTCATTCTAACACTAGAAGACAGCAGTATGTGAGAAGGGGAACAGTGGCTGGGGATGGGTATTTTGATCTGGGAAATAAAAAGATGATGAGATCTATAGAGCAATTGATTAACCTGTCTTTCTGATGAATGGTAGTATTTGTTACTATCTTCAGAGTTAGAGTTACAAAATGACTGGGAGAGAGAGCCTTTTGGAGAAAGATATAGTATGATGGAATAGGATGAATGAAGATGGTGGAAGATCATGGCTAGTCTGGATCTGGGCTAAATGTGAAAAAATGTTTTACAGAATCAGAAGAATACCTTTCCTTTCTATAGCTGTCATTGCCCTAGGTCAAGCATTCTGTTAAGTCAGAAAGAACTATGTTTTTTATTAATGCATATCTATCACAAAGAAAAAGGAAGACAAATTTGGTTCTGTGTGTGTGTGTGTGTGTGTGTTTTCATGAGAGACAGAGGAAAATACAGACAGACATACTGACAGAGACAAAGAAATACACAGAGACAGAGAAAGTACTTGTGAAAGAGACTAAGGCAGTAGGAGAAAGATAAGGTCAGGGACAGAATATTGTGCATAATCCTGTCCTGCTTTGATTTTTTACAATCAACTTTTAAAATAGATTGTGATTTTAGTTTTCTGAATTTCAAAACAACTTTTTGTCATTTGTAACTTCAATGCAGAGCCTGGAAATGTAAGCTATTTATAAGCTATATTTCTAAGAATCTCTAAGCTGGTAGGTAGTATTATTAAAGCAATTTTGATGATAAACTTAATGTGGGTTTAAAAGCCAGTGTGGATGAAGTTCAGTAAGCAACTTCCCCCAAACCCACTAAAACAAAACAAAACAAAACAAAACCCTCTAAACAAAGCAAAGAAACACAAAACACACACACACACACACACATACACATACATACAAGATTCACATGTATACTCTACAAAACAACATCATCATCACTTTCACCAAAGAACTGGGAGGAAAAGAAAATTCTGCATTTTAAGTGATAACAAACAAAATTAATAAACTGTAAACCACCGGGAACTGTCATCTGAATAGAAGATACAACATTCATTGTATAAAATAATCACCAATGTGTCAACAGTTGCTCTGACATAGGAAGAAAATGAAGAGTATTTTTCAAGAAAAATCTATTTAGTTCAATGAAGCCTCTGGCAGAATTTTGTGTGCATTGTATCGATAGGAAAGAATGGCTCTCCAAATGTGAGCCAGTCATACGTTAAACAGCATAGAAATAATCTATTATACAAGAACATTTCTTTTGAAATCTGAAAGGCACATCCATTATCATCACAACTGACATCTTCTCTACAATGACAGGGCATGTTAGTGGATATCACCAAATTTACTCTTTTCTGATGATGAAAAGAAATAGAGAATTCTTGTCAGGTATGGTAGATAGAAATAGCAAAATTCATATAATCATCTTCATATTTCCACAACACTCCTGGCCTTGTATGACAAGAAGTCATGAAACAGAAAACAGATGTGTTGTTTATGATGACTACAAATTGGCATAGAGAAGCCACTTGCTATCATTTAGTCACAGCATTTATTAAAATACTTTTTGGACTTTCATTGCAAAATAGCTTAAGGATCTATCTCTATCTTTGATGGGTTTGTTATAGAGAAATAGAATCATAAACTCAGTTTTAGAAAGTATATTAGAGGTCATCTTGTACAATTCTATTTATTTTTTTGGAACAGGATACCTTGAGGTACAGTAAGATACAAATTATTTACATAAGGTGACATAGATAAAAAATGGAAGAATTTTTGTTCTGCCCTAGGTCCTCTAAGATAAGATTCAGTATTCTTTCTATGATATCATGATAATTCCTTTTACTTTCTATTATCAAACTTTGGGAAAAATATTTTAAAAATGTGCATGTATATGAAGGTGGAATGTTAATTGCCTTAAATAAAGAATGGGTTCATGGCCTAAAAAAATGGAATTTGTCATCAAGAATTTATGGAAATACATAAGAATTAATTTCCTATTATAATGATGATGAAAGAATGAATGAAAAGACATTTATTAAATATTTTAAAATGTCAAAGACTGAGCTAAATACCGGGGATACCAATATATGAGTGAAATAGTCCTTTGCTCTTAAGAAGCTTAAAACTGGAGGAGACAACAATAATCAGAGAGCTCAGCTGCTAAACTGGTAGAGAGGATTGGTGGTAGGGCGGAGAAAAATGTCCTGGTAATCTGAAACAATAGTATAAGGTCAGATGGGAAGGCATTATGGGGTGGAAAGAATAGCATCAGTGAAAATGATAAGACAGAAGGAAAGATTCTCTGTGTTTTTTTCCACTGACATTAAATGAAAATTTACCTTTTTGGTAACTTTGTCTATTATTCAACTATTATATTCTGCCCTGAGCCTTCTCTTTTATAGACTAAACAGACCTAATTCCTTAAATCCAATCCTTATAGGGTAGGAACTCAAAGTCCCTTATTGTTTCTGTCATCCTCTTCCGTTGTCCAGCCCTAGAGAGCACTACTTTTTATTTATTTATTATCTTTTCACATTGTTATTACCTATTTTGAGTTTGGATACCTAGAGCTTTCTTTAAAAAACAACAACAACAACTATATTAAGCTAAATACAAAATAAGAAAAAAATATATAGAAAATGTGCCCACCAGAACATCAAGGAAGATTCAAAATATATAACAATAAATTTTAAATTTTCATTTCAAGAAAACACATATATCATATTCATGACTGTCCATTATTTCTTTGTTTCCTTGTAGGTTTTCTTTTGTTTTCCCACTGTGCACTTTTTACTTTATCTTCTCCCCGTCACTTTCATCTGCCCTCCCATCTCTTCCAAGCAGGCTACAATTAAGTCTGGGTACACACACACACACACATACACCCCTACACATACATAAACTTACATATAGACATATAGACACAACCACACAAACATATATATGCATATATACATATAAATTTACCCACATGTAAATACATATCTAAAACAATATCACTATGAATGACATATAATATAGATTTCTCTTGATTGAATCTTTTAGTTTGATTTTGTCTAAGATCATAAATACTAGCCCTATTTTTTTTCTAATAAATTCTACTCCTGATCCTTGTGTTTGTATGTATCTCTTATTTCCTATCTGTGGTAACTCTTTTACTTTAATGCTACTTTTTAACTTGCCTTGCAATTACTTAACTTCCCACCACCCATGGAACCCTCTCTTATCTTCTCCCTCCACCCTTTCCTTGTTGCTTTATCCTTTTCCCATTAATCTACACATCTTATTCTACTCCTACTAATCTAAACAACATTCTGTACCCCACCTTACCCTATGCCATCCTTTTCTTCCTCTTTATCCCTTCCCCATTAATCTGCACACCTTGTCCCATTGCCATAACTCCACACATTCTTCCATACCACACTTTATCCTTTATCCTGTGTTCATTAACTTATATACTTTGTCCCACTGCCATACATCTACACATCCTTCTATTTCCCACCTTATCCTACTTCTTACCTCTTTTGTTTCTTTATAGATCTTGGAGCATGCTCTACCCTTCATGATTATCGTTATCTATATCTATATTTATATATCTACATATACACATATATGTATATATACACATACATGTGTGTATATATAGTATTCTCAATTTAACCTATTTTCAAGGTGACAGCTTTTCAAAACACAAACCTTCCTCTCCCCTCTAATACCTCTATGTCTATTCTTCCTCTGTACCTCATTAATATAATATAATCACTATATTTTATCTTTTCCTAAACAGTTTTACATTTTAGAGTCAGATCATACTCAATTCTGACCCAATCTTTCTTTTGAGCTACCCAATTACTGATGTCAATATTAAATATGACATGCATTTCTATGTGAAAAACACAAACGATATTTCCATGTTGAGTCCCTTAAAATTAATATTTGAAGTTGGTTCTTATATGTTAAATTTTATATTAAGTTTGGGATTGGTTGAGACAAAGTTCTGAAAATCTGCAAGTTCTTTGAATGTCCATTTTTTTTTTTTTCATTGAATACTATGGATAATTTTGCTGGATATATTATTTTTAGCTATTGGCCTAGTTCTTTTGATTGCTGATATGCGTTATTCCAGGACCTGTAGTCTTTTATGTAGCTGTTAATAAAGCTTATATAATTCTAATTGTATAATTCCAGCATATTCAAATTTGTTGTTGATTGCTGTTTGTTTCTTGAAAAACTTTCTGTTTGAACTGAGGTTTTTGAAATTAGGCAATAATATTCCTTTGTGTTTTCCACATAGGATCTCTTTGAAATGGTGATTAGTGGATTTTTTTCTATTTCCTCTAATTGGCTCACAGCTTGTTATTTCAGTGGAGCTAGTCTGGAGGTGTTTGCATTTCAAAACTATTAACTATTAATTCACAAATTTAGCAAACTATAAAATGAGTCCTGGGGTTTTTCTTCAGGTCTTCTTAGATTGTCCTAGGAGGATCCTTATTCTGTCACAAGTCTTATTTGTTTTTCACTGCTTTTCATTGCCTGAGGGGCAATTTAATTGTATTTGTGGGGAAATCTGGAGGACTTAAAAATTTCTGACATATTCAGAATCTTCCCAGAATCCTCCTTTTAAGAAGATCTTTGTTTAGAAAAACTGTGCTTCTCTCATCTTATTCTTGCATAATCTGTCATTTGAACCCAAGTGAAAGACTTTTTAATTCATGCCTGTTAAATTATATCATACTTGATTCAGTTTAGTGTCATAGTATTTTCAGATCCTGATTCAATCAACCAGCATGTTCTCTGTCTCAGTTTTGTGTTATTTACAAATTTGGTAAAGGAATATAGTCAATACTGCCTTTGTTTAAAAACAAACAAACAAACAAATCCTATGAAATATGGATAAATTTCTCAAACTCACTTTTAAAGACCTGTAATCAAATCTTATATTCAGATGCAATGATTAGTCAAATTTAAAGAAGCAACTTCTTTAGACCAAGTGAAATATCCTTTGTCCAAAGAATACCTATTCTTCATCTCTTTTTAACTCTACTTTCCTTTTTTTGATTTCAGGAAAGCCTTTATATCAGGTCTGAGGTGGTACATTTCCACAGCTTCCAGGTACATATAGATGCTTAATAAATGTTTGTCAAATGGAATTAAATTCCTGGTGGATCACACAGACCTGTTTCTTTCTGCTACAAACCAAAGGGTCAAAACCCTTAAGAATCTCTTTATACTTTCCAAGAGATAAGACATTAATTCACCTATTGCTACTAGTTCTAATTACCTGTCCTTGCAAGGAGAGCTTGACCTCCAATTGCAAAGCTTTCTTGCTATGTGGCTCTGCTCCAAGACTTGGACTGAGCCTTTCCTACTTTCTCTTCAACTTATAAAGAAAAGAAGAGAAAATGTGCTTTCAGTTTGACTCCCACAATATTCATCAAAACCTCTCATATTTTCTTTCTAATCAAAAAATATTTTGAGGGCATTAATGCCTTTAATTGCTCATTCCTTTCTGTAGCTGTTCCCTGTTTATTTATGAGTCAATTTGGGTGATTCACAAACTATTTCTCCACAGATGCCCAGTTCTATTGCCTGTTTTTGGCATAAAGGTAACTGGAGTTCTCTCTGCAAAGTGAAAGTTTTGTTTTTTGTTTTTTTTCCTATCAAATTGGAAAAGGAATATAACCAGTGATGAACTATACATGCATTGTTATAGGAATGACTTTTGTTACATTTGAAAAGATTGATCACCTCATAGTAACAGTCAAGTCAAGTTGTCAAGTCAAGCACTTTATGCCTGGCACTTTATGCTGGAAATACAAACACAAGCAGAAAAACAAAACAATTCTAGTATTCAAGGAGCTTACATTCTAACAGGGGAAAACAATACAAAAGAGGAACCAGGGATCAAGGAGAGAAATGAAGGTATCTGGTGTCAGGGAATTGTAGAGAAATTTGAAGGAGGAATGATGATATGATTGATTTGATCTTCTTCCTCTAAAATGGAAGCTTTCAGGCACAACAACCTCCAAATACCACCTACAAATTATTGGGAGTTGAGATCTTTATCAGTGTCATATGTATATACATGTGTGAAATTACATTCTTAAAATAACAAATTGTGTCCCCAAAGTTCTCCTTAACTAAACTCTTCAGTTTTGGATATTTATTCACTCAGAACATTTTAAATACATCTGAAAATCAAATAAAACATTGTCATGTTTTGCTGTTTAAAAAATTATACCGTAATTTATTTTAACAGTTCATTAGTACACCCTCAAATGAGACCATCAAAAATACTGCTACATCTGTCCTTAATACCAAAGCTTGGCAAGAGAAATTATTCTTTTCTACCCTTCACATTTCCAAATATTACTTTGTAAACCAGTGTTCATTTTCTCAAGGCTACTTTCATGATAAAAATATTTGAATGTATTTATAATATTAAATTTATATTTGAAGTAATTATAATATGTTCAAATAATTGAAGGATATATTTCATGTAATAACTGAATGATTTTTTTTGTTTTTACTGCTGGGTATATTATGCAAAATTATATGAATTTTAATTTATGCTACTATACTTGGTCATTTGAGCAAAGAAGAATTTGTGAGGGTTTTTTGCATATTTCCTCTTTTAGTGAATTACATAATTAATGATAATTTAAATATATAAACTAAATATATCTAAACAAGGTCACTTGTGAGGAAGACCTATAAAACTGTAGCCTTATCAATAATAAAAGGACAGATTTATACAGAAAAATAAATTTCCTTTGAGAGTCATGTATTATGTAAGACTATTCCATGTCTCAAACATGATTTATGAGTTTTTGTTTTAGTTGTGATTCATTATGTGAAAAAGATAAATAACAAAAGAAATGCATAATACAAATCCTGTCCATATAGAATTATACAGCTTCTATTATTGCTATTGGGGTAATGTAGGTAGATTAATTAATCGCTAAATAAATATTGAATGCCAGTTACATTCAAGGGCAGATTAGGATCCAGGACACTTAGGTTCTTGTCTAAGGACAAGCAAGATATTGTGACCCTAGTTAAGTCACTTTATCTTTCTGAACTGCAGAAAGTAAATCTGTAAAATATGATCAATACACAAGTGTATTTGTGATCTCATCTATTTGGATGTTCCCTGTAGTAATTCAAGTTGCAACCCACCCATACGTTCCCATTCTTTACAGTTTTTGTCTTTAATCTTTCCTTAAGTTTACCACATGAAGTCTATACCATATGCTAGGGAATGTTTGTTGCTTTCTCCTGGCATCATCTAGAAACTATTAGAACATTCAAGTCATCCATCTGTCATCCTTGACATTGGCTACATGACTATTTTTTGTTTTCCCCTTAGACTGGGAACTTCTTAAGGGTGTGGAAGGTCTTTTGCCTCTTTTTGTATCTCCAGTGCTTAGACTAGTGACTGACACACAATAGGCATTTACTAAATATTGATTGATTGATGATTTCTTATTCCTATTCTCCTTCAAAGTTTCTCATGTTGTAGCTTGCTCACACTTGCTATGCAACTTATCATTGTGATATTCATTCTCAGTTTTTTAGAGGTTGTTTTGTTCTATATAACAACACCAGTTGAATTTTATTAAAAAAGATAGATGTGTATTGTTCAAGAATAGCCTAGCTAGCTTGAGAGAGGCTCATTCATCTCCAGTTTAGTTGCAGAATAATAGTGTTTTTCAGGCACAATAACTGTCCAAGAAGTTATGGAGGGTTTGTGAGTTATGCTGATAAAGGGAACACCACCAAATTAATAAAATAAAATGACAGATCCTTGAATTATGCTAAAATTGCTATTTAAGATCATTAGCTTCTAGAATTTGTTGCACTAAATATTTTGAACACATTTAGACACTGAGTAAAATGCAAAAGTTTCATGCAAAAGTTTCTGAAAGAAGATTTAGATAACTGAGGAGGTGATTTCCCAGAGATGGTCCAACTATCCTGGACTGACTTAATCTATGAAATTTTAGTACATATACTTGGGCTTTCTCCTTTCTTCACTTCAAAGCCTTCTCCTGTAAGCCATGCTTAAGCTCTCACACACACCATCACTTCTTGACTTCTATCTTCTCCCAAGGTCCTTCTTTAGTGCTCTTAAGCTTTTACTCAACTAGAACCATCTTGCTTTGCTCACTTCTGCCTCTTGTTTGTACTCTCCCAGGCTTACATCTTTAACTATATTTGTCTTCTACAAAGCAGGGCCCATGAAAATTAAAACTAAATACTAAATATAAACTAAATATATCTATGAATATACAAATATATAAAATACAATATCAACACCTTTCATGTGGTTATCTAAGAACTAACTTGAACAATGTAATCACTTATCAACTCCCTCAGTAGACTGTTCTCTGAACATTAGGAGGTGAGCTACTGGAGACAATGATCATATTTTTTTACTTTTTTATGTGTCCACAAAACCTAGCGTCATGCCTAGCATAAAGTAAATAGTTAATAAATTCTCCTTAGTAGACTCTTGACTGATTGGTTGGTGTATTCCCACCTCCTACTCATACTTTTTCAACTGAAGTGATTCTGAATCTACCCCCCCCCCACACACACACATATTTTATAAATTTCACTCATCAGTCCTTAATTCTTACACTCTCCTTCCTTTAATCCTATTCTCTTTCCCCTTGAATCCATTCTAGATTTAACTATTTTGTTTTTTTGTTCTGGAATGCCTACGCCCTAATGGACACATTTGCTTTCATATTGTAACTTTTTTTTTTCTTACACCTTCCTTGTTTTGAATCTCACTGAGACTTATCTTCTTGCAGATGACACTGTTTCTCTGGCTATCTTTTCTAATATTGACCCTGAAAGTTCACTCATACTCTTAACATTTCTTGTTCTTAGTGGGGGAATTATTCTCTATTGCCACTTCCAGTCTCCACTCCTCCTTCTCTCTCTCTCTCTTTCTCTCTCTCTCTCTCTCTCTCTCTCTCTCTCTCTCCTTTGTCTGTCTATCTTTGTTCCACTTTTGCTCCATGTCTCTATCTCCTGTAATCTATTTTCCTTTTTAGTTCATTCAATCCACATTTATCATCATCAAGCTTCTCCTAGCTGTAACCTACCAGCTCCTAAATCACTTTCCTACCTTCCTTGGTGAGTTCTGGTTCCCCTATCTTAGGGGACTTGAATCTACACGTTGATATACCCATAAATACCCTAGTTTTTCAGTTCCTCAGTCTACTCCATTCACATGACAATCTTCCATTTGTTAAGATTTTAGGAGACACCCCACAGCGAAGGTCCAGAAAGCAAGTTGTATTCTGAGCTTAGCATAACAACAATCCTTTGCTGTTACCCTGTAAATGATCTCACCCTCTGGTAAAATCACATAATTATTATATTGCTTTGATAAGCACCAGTTGTTTTCTGAGTGACAAACACTGGACAAGCTTGGACAAATTCTGATCATGAAGTTCTGCTATGAATCAAAGTTGTCACATTATTGCTGTTACCCCTTAGTGTTAGGGACTATATTTCACTGTGCAGCCTTTAGTATAACTACTGATATCTGCTTCTAAAATGTCCCCCCAGCTAGGTTGGGGTTCCAGTACATATATCCTTCCTTGCTTGCAAGAAGTTTTCCTCACTTGGAAATTAAACCGTTTGATTCCTGTCTCTTCTGTCTCTAGGGTGCTCTGTTCAGTTCCAGCCATCTAGAGTTAGAGACTGATCAGTCAGATTGACACATTCTGCCTTAATTCATTCCAAACAGATCAAATACTATGTTCTACAGGATGCCTTGCTTGTCTCCTTCCCATTGCTAGTGCCTTCTGTCTAAGGTTACATTACATTTATACTGTATATCTCTTATTTGTACAATAAGTACCTCTTTCTTTTTATCTATGTGCATTGCTTTCATAGTCCCTATTTTTTGTTTTTCTCTTTACAATGATGAAGGACATAAACCAGACAGTTATGAAATCACTTTATGTAGCCAGCACATCAAAAACTAATTAAAAAGAAATTATTAATGGAACTTTAAAGAACAAGAAAACTTTGGTCTAAACATCTACTCTCTTGGATAGTGGCTAAATAAAGGTGGAAGAGAGGCAGCTACCCTGTCAATTCCATTCTCCTGAATGGAAAGAGAGCAAACACTGGTGATTCCATCTCTTCTGAGAACTTCAAAAGTTTTCATGTGACCCTAAAAGGTTGCCAGAATATGGGGAGCTCTGGGAATAACCTCATACCAGCCATCTCAACCCAATGCTTTGTCCAGTCTCTTCTTTTTTTTTTTTTTTTTTTGACATCTTGTTGCTGGAATGCCTTCGCGTCCCCCCACCTTTATTCTATTCCCTCAATTCTAAACACATAGCAAACAATCTTTATACCCACCCCTTGATCTCCCTACATAATTATTTTTCATACTTGACAGATTTATGCCCTTGTGTTCCTTCTCAAAGAGAGAAGAGTAAACTGTTTTCTTTCTGGGCTGTAAGAAGCCCTCAGTTTTCAGAGGCTCAAGCAGACAGGTTCTGAAGACCTTCTCTTTTTCTTATAGAGAACTCACTTTCCATGAACTGCTTTAGAAATATTAAATTATCATTAGGTCAAGTAAAAAAAATATTAATTCTGTGTTGAGCAGAGAGAGAGCAGGAGCTCCAAGACATGCCAAGATAACCCCTCCCTCTAACTATCTACAATACATTTCTGTGCCAGGCAATCTATTCTCCAACTCCATACCAAATTTGCATTTTTGCTTAGTATTCTGTAAGCATTTTCTAATGTTAATATTGGTCCTTTTTATGTATCTCTTCATCTTCATATACTGTCTGCCAGGATTCCTTCCTGTTTTCTATCTTTACTCACAACAATATTAAAACTTGATATATAAAGCTATCTTTCCTTTGCTTCCTTTTGCCTATATTTTTTTTTTTGAAAAAAAAAATAGCTCTATTCTTCAGTCTTGAGTTGCAAGTAGGGATGTACAAAAACCAGCTGGAACAGGCTCAGCTGTAAAATTTTCAGTGAAAACATTTACATTTTAGAAATTGGTAAATGCTAAAAATCAGGACTTGATTTATTATTTTTGTTGATTTTTGAGACTTAGGAAAGCAAGAATTAAATGTTGATAATGCAAATATTGCTTAAAAGGATGTAATGAATATATTTCCCTCCTTTCCCTATACCTGGTTGTTAAATATTTACCAGCGCATCCCTAATTATAAGCCACAAAGCGTCAAATGTACACACACACATCCACATTTATGAGCAATTTTTCTTCTGGTATTAGCATATCTAGTTCATCGTATTTGTTATAACTAGAAGATAGATTGAATATAGGAAGCACGATTCTAGTCTGCAACATGACATGGCAGGTAGGGGAAGAATGAAAGAGGACTACAAAAATAAATGTTAACTTAATGCCAAACCAAGAAGCTTGAATTTTATTCTCTAGATAATGGAGATCTCTAAAAGATTTTATCCCAATTTCATATTTATAATTTTACAGCAATATTCTTCTAATTATTAGTTGGAAAATAATGCGACATTTTCCTATTTTTTTTTAGGAAGATATTTGCCATTTCACATAAGGTTGCCTATATTGTAAGATTACAAACATTCAATCTCTCTTACAATTCAGCAAGATACTGTTTTATTAGTACTTCTAATTTGGCTTCTCTTTAATTTCTATAAATGCAATTATCAAAAAGAAACATAAGTAAATCTTTTTGGTCATATATAATAATAGCACAGGGATCATATTCTCTTTTCTCCCAGTTTTCTTATCATGCTGTTTTCTAAATTTGGCCAGGCATCTTAAAGTGCTATGAAATAATTAGAGCAATCACAGAAGGCTACCACCTCCACTGGCTGGAGAACAAAAAGTGTCAGATCACCATATGCTACCATTGAATTTTAACTTACCCTACTGAACATTCAGACGTTTTTAAACTCCACTAGTATCTAGGCAACAATTTTAATGTTTCTCAGTTATATAGTTAATAAGCAGGATCCAATAAAAGTGTATATGAAGAAGAAAGATTTGAGGAGATACCATTAGGACTTATAATGATAATGACAATGGCAAATATCTTTGTCCAAACAGTTTAAATCAAAGATACCTTTTATTTTGATGTCAGTTTGTCCTTTGATAGCAAATTTTATAATAATTAGAAATTATTTCTATTATTACTATGAGTTCTTTCTTCATTTAACTAAATTTAAATTTTCTTATTTTTTCCCCCTTTATAAGATATAGTTTGCTTTGAAGCACTACTGTTTTGTTTCTATCAATTGTACATTTATGTGAATTGTCCCTAAGAGCTGGCTTTCTACTTCAAGATAAAAGTTCATGGTTGAAGTTGAGTAACATTTGCAACATTCCTTTAAAAGTTATTGACTCTCTATTCAACAATGAGTTCAAAAAGGTGAAATCTACCTATATAGAAATTATATATCCAGGAACATCATTACTTCATTAAAAATTCTGTCATTTGTAAATATTTAGACTGTGCTGAAACTCTTGATTCCTTCTTAATCTATTCTAATTCACAAGAGGATCCTTAGAAAACATACCTTGCTAACCAATTTAAAATTAACTTCTCCCTCCTTTTTCAAAACACCAGTATAAAATTCTTCAGTTGTCACAAAACTTGTCATGTTCAAAATTCTTCTTATTCTTGTTTTTTTGTTGTTGAAGTTTTTTATTTTCAAGACATATGCAAGGATAATTTTTCAACATTTACTCTTTTTTATTATAGCTTTTTATTGACAGAACATATGCATGAGTAGTTTTTTACAACATTATTCCTTGCACTCACTTCTGTTCCAACTTTTCCCTTCCCTTCCTCCACCCCCTCTGCTAGATCAGGCAGTCTCATACATGTTAAACATGTTAAAGTATATCCTAGATACAATATACGTGTGCAGAACTGAACAGTTCTCTTGTTGCACAAGAAAAATTGGATACAGGAGGTAAAAATAACCTGGGAAGAAAAACAAAAATACAAGTAGTCCACATTCATTTCCCAGTTTTCCTTCTCTGGGTGTAGCTGATTCTGTCCATCACTGATCAGTTGGAACTGAATTGGATTTTCTCTTTGTCAAAGAAATCCACTTCCATCAGAATTCATCCTCATAATACAGTTGAAGTTGTATAATGATCTCCTGGTTTTGCTCATTTCACTCAGTATCAGTTCATGTAAGTTTCTCCAGGCCTCTCTGTATTCATCCTGCTGGTCATTTCTTACAGAACAATAATATTCCATAACGTTCACATACCACAATTTACCCAACCATTCTCCAATTGGTGGGCATCCATTCAGTTTCCAGTTTCTCGCCACTACAAAAATGGCTACTCCCTTTATGATCTTTTTGCGTATAAGCTCAGTAGATACACTGCTGGATCAAAGGGTATGCACAGTTTGATTATCCTTTGGACATATTTCCAAATTGCTCTCCAGAATGGTTGGATCCATTAACAATTCTACCAGCAATATATTAGTGTCCCAGTTTTCTCACATCTCCTCCAACATTCATCATTATCTTTTCCTGTCATCTTAGCCAATGTGTGTAGTGGTGTCTCAGAGTTGTCTTCATTCCATTTCTCTGATCAATAATGATCTATATAACCTTTTCATATGACTAGAAACGGTTTCAATTTCTTCATCTGAAAATTATATGTTCATATCCTTTAACCATTTATCAATTGGAGAATGGCTTTAATTCTTACCAATTTGAGTCAATTCTCTATATATTTTAGAAATGAGGCCTTTATCAGAACCCTTAAATGTAAAACTGATATTCTAGTTTATTGCTACCCTTCTAATCTTGTCTACATTGGTTTTGTTTGGACAAAAATTTTTTAACTTAATAAATCAAAATTATTTATCTGGGCTTAATAATGAGCTCCAATTCTTCTTTGGTCACAAATTCTTTTCTTCTCCACAGATCTGAGAGGTAAACTGTCCTATATTCTTCTAATTTTGTCTAAATCATGAATCCATTTTGACCTTATTTTGGTACACAGTGTTAGGTGTGGGTCAATGCCTAGTTTCTGCCATACTAGTTTCCAATTTTCCCAGCAGTTTTTGTCAAATAGTGAGTTCTTATACCCAAACCTGGATCTTTGGGTGTGGCAAACATTAGATTACTATAGTTATTGACTATTTTGTCATTTGAACCTAATCTATTCTACTGATCGACTACTCAATTTTTTAGTCAGTACCAAATGGTTTTGATGACTGCTGTTTCATAATATAGTTTTAAGTCTGGCACAGCCAGGTCACCTTCATTTGCATTTTTTTCATTAATTCCCTTGAAATTCTTGACCTTTTGTTCTTCCAGATGAACTTTGTCATTATTTTTTTCTAAATTGGTAAAATAATTTTTTGGGGATTTAATGGGTATGCCACTAAATAAGTAGATTAATTGTATTGTTATTTTTATTATATTCATTTGGCCTACCCATAAGTACTTGATACTTTTCCAATTCATTAGATCTGATTTCATTTTTGGGGAAAGTGCTTTGTATCTGTGTTCATATAGTTCCTGACTTTGCCTTGGCAGGATGACTCCCAAATATGTTATATTATTGATGGTTATTTTAAATGAAATTTCTCTTTCTATATCTTGATGCTGGACTTTGTTGGTAATATATAAAAATGCTAATGATTTATGTGGGTTTATTTTGTTTCCTGCAACTTAGCTAAACTTCTGAATTATTTCTAGTAGATTTTTAGTTGATTCTCTAGGGTTCTCTGAGTATACCATCATATTATCTGCAAAGCGTGATAATTTAATTTCCTCATAACCTATTCTAATTCTTTTAACTTCTTTTCTCTCATTGCCAAAACTAACATTTTTAATACAATATTGAATAATAATGGTGATATTGTGCAAGCTTGTTTTACCCCCTATCTTATTGAGAATGTTCTAGTTTGTCCCCATTTCATAGGATGTCCCCCCAGTTTTAAATAGATGCTACTGATCATTTTAAGGAAAAGTCCAACTCTCTTGGAGTTTTTTTTTTTTAAATAAAATAACAGGCATTGGATTTTATCAAATGCTTTTTCTGCTTCTATTGAAATAATCGTATGATTTCTCTTAGCTTGGTTATTGATATAGTTAATTATGCTAATAGTTTTCTTAATATTGAACCAACCCTGCATTCCTGATATAAATCCTACTTGGTCATGGTATATTACCCTGAAGATGACTTTTTGTAATTTCTTTGTTAATATTTTATTTAAAGTTTTTGTATCAATATTCATTAGGGAAATGAGTCTATAATTTTCTTTCTTTGTTTTCATTCTATGTAGTTTAGTTACCAATGCCAAATCTGAGTCATTAAAAAAAATTGGGAGAACTTCTTCTTTCCCTATATTTTTTAAACATACTTTGCATAGTATTGGAATTAATTGTTCTTTAAATGTTTGGTAGAAGTCACATGTAATCCATCTGGCTCTGGAGATTTTTTCTTAGGGAGCTGATTAATAGCTTGTTTTATTTTCTTTTCTAAAATGGGACTATTTAAGTAATTTATTTCCTCTTCTGTTAATTTGGGCAACCTATATTTTTGTAGGCATTCCTCCATTTTACTTAGATTATAAAATTTATTGAAATAAAGTTGGGCAAAATAACTCCTAATTATTTTTCTAATTTCCTTTTCATTGGTAGAAAGTTCTCCCTTTTTATTTTTGAGACTCACAATTTGATTTTCTTTTTTCATTTTCCTAATCAAAATAACTAAAGGTTTCTCTATTTTCTTGTTTTTTTTCACATCACTAACTCAGCTTTATTTATTAATTCAATAATTTTCTTACTTTAAATTTTATTAATTTCCCTTTTATTTTTAAAAGTTCAAACCTGGTGTTTAATTGGGGAGTTTTAATTTATTCTTTTTCTAGCTTTTTCAGTTGTAAGCCCAATTTATTACTCTCTTTCTTTATTTTATGCAAGTAAGCATCTAGATGTATAAAATTTCCCCTAATACCTACTTTGGCTGCATCCCACAAATTTTGGTATGTTGTCTCATTATTGTCATTTTCTTGGTTGAAGTTTTGATTGTGTTTATTAATTGTTGTTTCACTCATTCATTCTTTAGGATTAGATTATTTATTTTTCAATTAATTTTTGATCTATTTTTTCCCTGGCCTTTTATTGCATATGATTTTTATTGTCTCATTATCTGAAAAAATTGCATTTGCCATTTCTCCCTTTCTGCATTTTAGTTTGAGCTTTTTATGCCCTAATTCATGGTCAATTTTTGTATAGGTTCCATGAACCTCCAGGAAAAGAGTATGCTACTTACTGAATCCATTCAACTTTTTCCAAAGATCTGTCATATTTAACTTTTCTAAAATTCTATTTACCTCCTTAACTTCTTTTTGTGGTTAGATTTATCTAATTCTGAGAGAGCAAGGTTGAGATTTCCCACCAGTATAGTATTGATGTTTATTTCTTCTTGCAACTTCTTAACTTCTCCTGTAGGAATGTTGCTGCTATACCACTTGGTACATATATGTTTAGTATTGATATTGCTTCATTATTTATGGTAACTTTTAGGAAGATATAATTTGCTTCTTTATCTCTTTTAACTAAATCTATTTTTGCTTTTTTTGACCTCAGATCAGGATCACTACCACTATTTTTTTTTTTTTTTTACATTTTCACCTGAAGCATAATAGATTCTGCTGCAGCCTTTTACCTTTATTCTGTATGTATCACTCTGCTTTAAATGTGTTTCTTATAAACAATATATTGTAGGATTCTGACTTTTAATCTAGTCTGCTATCTGTTTCCATTTTATGGGAGAGTTCATCCCATGCCCATTCACAGTTAAAATAATGAATTCTATATTTCCTGCCATCTTATTTATCCCAAGTGATTTTCTCTTTCCTTTCCCCCTTCTCTTCTCCCCAGTATTTTGCTTCTGTCCACTATCTATCTCAAACAGTCCTTCTTTTTTAGAGCCCCTCCCCTTATATCTTTCCCCTACTACTTCTGTTCCCTTTCTTTTAGCCTCCCCCTTTCCTTTCCCCTTTCCACTCTTACTTCCCCATAAAATGAGACAAGTTTCTCTGTGAAACCAAATAAGTCTGATCTTCTCTCTTTGAGCCAAGTATGATGAGAGTAAGATTCACACAATATGCATCTTTCGCCTTTCTTTCCCTCAATTATACTAGGTCTTTTTTGCCTCTTCATAAGATGTAATTTCCTCATTTTACCTCCACTTTTCTCTTTTCTGATGCAATATCCTTTCCTTCTCTAGTTTCTTTTTCATATTATCACAAAAAATCAAATTATACCTGTACTATTTAAGTATATTCATGTCAGAGACATAGTTTTCAAGAGTTCTTTCCTTTTTAACCTATTTATGCTTCTCTTGAGTTCTGTATTTGGAGATCACATTTTTTGGTTCAGCTTTGGTCTTTTCATCAGAAATAGATGAAATTCACCTGTATTTTTGAATGTCCTTCTTCTTTCCTGAAAGATAATGCTGAATTTAGCTGAATGGTTAATTCTTAGCTGCAATCCAAGATCCTTTGCCTCTTGGAATATCAGATTCCAGGCCCTTCTATCCTTTAAGTTGGAACTTGCTACATCCTGGATTATCCTGATTGTAATTCCTCAATATTTGAATTGTTTCTTTCTGGCTGCTTGCAATATTTTTTCCTTTATTCAAAAATTCTGAAATGTTTCTATGATATTCCTTGGATTTTTCATGTTGGGGTCTTTTTCAGAAGATAATGGGTGAATTCTTTCAGTGGCTACTTTACCTTCTGATTTTAGGACATCAGGGCAGGTTTCCTTGATAATTTCCTAAAAGATTATGTCTAGATTCTTTTTTTTATCATGGTTTTGAGGAAGTCCAATAATCCTTATATTGTCTCTCCTAGATCTATTTTCCATTTCAGTTGTTTTTCCAATAATGTATTTCACATTTTCTTCTATTTTTTCATTTTTTAGTTTTATTTGACTTATTCTTGAAGTCTTATTGAATTATCCACTTCGATATTTCATTGTTCAATTCTAATTTTGCTGTATTATTTTCTTCAGTTACCTTTTTAGCTCCTTTTTTTGACCAGTTGAAATTTTAAATGACTTGTTTTGTTCATTGCATTTTTCTTTTCCATTTCATAAATTCTGTTTTTCAACAAATTGCTTTCTTTTTCATATCTATTTCATAAGGAGTTATATGCTTTTCCCATTTGATCAAATCTATTTTGTAAGGAGTTGTATGCTTTTTACCATTTCACAAAATCTATTTTGCAAGGAGTTTTCTTCAGATAATTTGTTTTTCTTTTTACATACCCTCTTGAAAAGATCTCGTTTCCTTTCTCCATTTTTCTTCTAACTCTTTTAAGATCCTTTTTGAATTATTCCAAGAGAATTTTGTGAAATGGGGATCAGAATCCTTTGGGACTTTATCTAGAACTGGTATGACTTTTGGAACCTCAGGGTTTGAGGTCTGTTCTCTCTCTCCATAAAAACTGTCTAAGATCTGAGTTCTTTTTGCTTTTTTGTTCATTTTTTTAAGGGTTGAAGTCTGCTCTTAAGGCAGAGGGTATGAAAGACCCTCTTTCCCTGGGGCAGTTCTGCTGAATGACTTCCCATGCTAGGTAAGCATGGCCAGGCCCCACATTCTTCTGGGGCTCAGTAACTCACACTTTGCCTTTTGTATTTCATGTTGGGTGTCTTGCAGCGTATCTGCTAAAGCACTTGCTTACAACCAGGACAGAGTAGCCTTAGAGCCTCATAGAAGATTATCCAGTGTGTGGAAGCTGCAACTCTCTGGCTCCCTGTCCCAGGCTCCTTATTGGGCTTGTCAAACTGTCCCACTGCCCAATTGAAACAGATCTGTTCTGAAGTTCTTTCAAAGTATTTCTTCTGAAAATGTGTTATATTGTAGATATTTGTGGGTTCTGTCACTCCAAAATCAGGTCAGAGGCTAATCTGTCAGGACAAGCTCAGAAGAGGTCAGATATAGCTGTGTTTACTCCCTGCCTTCTTGGCTCTGCCTCCCTCTCCCTTCCCCTTTGCTAATTGTTGATTCTTCTTATTCTTTTTTTTTTTTTTTCCTGAGGAATTAGAGTTAAGTAACTTGCCCAAGCTCACACAGTTAGGAAGTGTTAAGTGCCTGAGGCCTGATTTGAACTGATAGGGCTGGTGCTCTATCCACCATACCAACTAGCGGGTTCTTCTTATTCTTAAGTAATTTGTTGTCAGCCATTTTCTTCTTTTGCTTTTCATTATATTCTAAGCATTCAAGGGCTTTGGACTGCAGTTTTCCTCTTATAAGCGCTCTTTGACTTTACCAATAATTAAGTGTACAAAATGAGTATGAAAGGAAAAGAAAAGTAACTTAACTGGAAAGAGTCCATACATAAAGCAAATCCTTCTTGTTATCTTTTGCCAAAAACTTAGACTGCTATGGATTAAGTATATTCTTAAGAGAAAAATCTAGTAGAAAGAACATTGTATTTAGAACACAAAAATCTATGCAAAAATCAGACTGTTCTATGTACCTTGTGTGTAGTTTCCCAATCTGTAAAATGAAATGATTTGACATCATTCAGTTGTGCCTGACTCTTTGTGACCCATTTGGGATTTTCTTGAAAAAGATATTGGAGGGACTTGCCATATTCTTGTCTAGCTTATTTATAGATAGGAAAACTGAGAAAAATTAGTTCTGGACTCACTATGTCAAAGCCCTCTGGTACTACTCAAGTTGGTCACCAGAGGGGTGGCTGGTTATTGGTATCTTCACAATCTAGGTGGTGTTCTTTGAATCTGGGAATTCTTCGAATCTGGGAATTCTAATATTATCACATTATAGCCCTCATCCAATTTATCACACAATATCATTTAACAGGTTGATCTCTCCCTAATATTATTTAACCAGTTAAAATTAATTAGCTTTTATAGAGGAATAGCAAGCACCAAAATACAGCATCCTCCTTATAAGCCCTACTTTGCCAAAAGTACATATATTATCCTAGGGAAAATGGGCTTGAGTATATGTAAGCAATGAGTAACTCATAACTCCTGAAAAAAAATTGTTTTTTCCCCTTCTGGTGTCATAATTATTTTTTCCTCAGGTGTTGCTCTTTGCTGAGCTTTGAGGATAAATGGACCCTTATAGAGTTTTACAATTTCCTTTACTTAATATACCTTATTTATTTTTGGTTCTCAGGACAAACATTGCTATAGTTACTATTATTCTAGGAACACTCTTACTGTGACCTATAAGAAATACAAATCTTCAGGTCTTTTGAAGTTTGAAAAGTCTTCCTCTCTTCAAGTGACTAGAGGAGACAGGTTTTCCCCTCACTTCTTTCCCTATCTCAATTGATTCTGTCTCAAAATCTTGGTTAGAAGTGTGCCCCTACTAAACTGTGCTGCTATTAAGAGTATTAGACTCCAAAATGACTTACTGTTTTATCCAAGACCCATAGGGTATGATTGATTCTCTTTAAACATTCCTATCATACTTTATTTCAATGTCTCCAAGAATTTCACTGATTCCAAATTGATGAAGCACTTTTCTACCTTCTAATCTATGACTTTAATTGATTGAATGATTCAATTGGAGTCTATGGATTTTTTCTTCACATGTACTTTATATATTCAGTTGATAGATTCTCCTGCTTCAATTAAAGATGAATTTTACTTGAGAAGAGTATCAGGACTTAAGCTTTTTGTTAGTTAACATTAATTTAGTGAAGTGATTGATTCAATGGAAAAATCCAGGCCTATGTCTGATTAGAGAGAAGTGGGACCTCACTCATTATACAAAGATGAAAATGACCCATTTTTTGCTCAAAAAGACTTTATGTTCCAATAGAGATATATAACCAAACACAAATGAATAGGATTCAAAGCAGAATCTAGTCACTGAGATAACATTTCTAGTGGACAAAGTGCTTTAAAACAATTTGAGGAGGGAGAGAGGATTTTAAATTAATAAGGTCCGAGAAGGTTTCATGAAACATCTGTCACAAGAGCTGTGCCTAAATAAAAGACTAGGATTTCAACAAGCAGAAACTGTGGAAGGAGTGTATTTTAGGCTTTAGGAATGGTTTGTATGTGCCTGGAGGGAAGCACAAAGAGTATGGGTGGGCCAAATTGGCTAGATTGTTAAGTGAGTAAAGGGGAGTTCTGTGAAAACATGATTAAAGGGAAAGGTAGTGTCAGATGATAGAACTCCTTAGATGACAAGAGGAATATGGATTTAATCCTAAAGCACTTAGGGAACTCATTAAAGTCTTTTGAACAGAAGAGTGATGAGGTCAATTCTGTGTATTAGCAAAATTATTTTGGTAGCTATATGATAGATCGAATGAAATCAGAGACACTCATGTTGTAAGACTAGAGGCAAGGAAAGAAATGATCATTAGGACACCAAGAAGTTCTTATATGAAGAGGGAGTTCTTGATAGAAAGCCTCAATCTTTTTTTTTTTTTTAAACCAAAATACAATGTAAAGTCATTTGTGGAGAATGTAATACAAATTAATTTCAGGGGAAATTACTACTTAGAGTACTGAGGGAGGGACCTGAAGATTTAGAGTAGTCATTGTAAGAATTTTTATGGATTGAGATCATTAAGATTATTATAATACAGTGATACAGATCTAATAAGTTTAGTGTAAGAACATGCCCTTTTCAGACTTCAGAAAATTTATAAATTATTAGGGACAAGTTTCATAGACAGTGAGATAAAAGGTGATCCCAAGTAAGAGACACTTCCATTTTGTATGAGACCATTTCAGCTGTGAATGGATAATTTTACACTTTTAAAAGGATAAAAAACTTACACAAGGATAGAAACTTATAAAAGGATAGAAAAAGTAGACTTGTTTGTACTTCATGAGGTATGTATAGTCTTTGGATATAACTATTTGCATAAGAAAAGGATAGGAAATCATCTGAAGGACCAAAATCTTGATCTTGCTCAAAGGGCAAAAATAGAGAACTTTCAAGAATTTCTAATGAAAAGAACAGAATCATGGAGAACTTTTGAAGTCCCAATATAGGAGTTAAGAGAAATATAAAAAAGTAGCACAATAAATGATTAAACAAAAATAAACTGCTTTAATTCTAATATGGGGACAAGATATGTGTTTATTCTAGTAGCAATTACGCATCAGTGAGGGAGTCTAGTTAGTCAGAAGGTCTGGGAGTGATTCTATCATATCTTGATGATCTTATAAATAGAATAGAAAAGGGAGAGGAAGAGCTATTCACTGGGGAGAAGTAGAGAAAGGAAAGAAAAGTTGGATGCGTAAGTTGGATGATAAGTAGAAGTATACAAGAACAAGGAGAAAGGGATAATACCAGTGATTGACACTTGCACCTAACTTTCCCCTGTACTGATCAAAAGAGGAGAAAATACACATAACTGGGTGTAGAAATACCTTTCACTCAACTGGAAATAAGAAGGAAAAGAGAGAAAGGAGAAGGGCTATAGGAAGATTATATTAAGGGAGGGATTAGTCGTAAACAAGAAAAGTTTACATAAATACATAATAAAATATTTATGATTCTTTTTGAGGTGACAAATAATGAGAATCTGAGGGAGTGTTCTTCAGTTAAGGAAGGGCTAAACAAGTTGTAGTATATGAATGTGAATACTACTAATGTGGACTTTGCAGCCAGTTTATTCTCTTCCCTTATCAGGAAGAAGCCCAACTGGCTATTACAAACCATAACCAAATCTCAGATTGTCCTGTTTGTATAGAGTGATGTAAGGATGGAACTCTTTATCAGTATCCATTGTCTACCCTTCCAACCTCAGAGCATCTTTAAACAATTTTTCAGATCTTGATGAATATATCTTTAGATAGATCTGGAACTGGTAAGGCAGGTGGATTCTACTTGGCTTCTCTTTGATTCCTGCTCTCTGAGCTACCAAACTTCCTGGTTCCTTCCCTTACCTCAGAGATTCTGCCCCTCTCCTCTTAGATCGTAAAGTTCTGTACCTCAAAAAGCACACTGTTCATTCATTTGTGACTCTGCACTGTAATTTCATGAGTCCATTAAGCTATTTTCATATAATCAAAATAGAACTGCTTTGTAATTTGTGATAGATGCCTGACTTGATTGAATCTATAACCAAATTTATATTATGGTATTTTTTTAATATTCTTTACAATTATTCTCTCCCAAATTTATTGCTCTCCTGAATCTATTTTATACTGCCATTTCAGGGCCTAGTTTGCTTCATCATTATTATGTAAGAAATTTCTGTAGGTACTGGTCTCAGAGAAACTGGGGAGATTTGCTTAAACTGACACAGAGTAAAGTGAACAGGAACCAAAAGAACATTTGACAAAGACAAACAACTTGGAAAGATTTAAGAATTCTATTCAGGATAATGGCTATTATTCTAGAGGCTTCAGGCTGAAATATTCTACCCATTTCCTGAGAGAAAGGTGAAAGGCTCAAAATGCAGAATTATATATATATATATATACAGAGAGAGAGAGAGAGAGAGAGAGAGAGAGAGAGAGATACACACATCTATATCTCTATGCACATTACTATCGTTTACAATTTAAATGAAAAATAGAACAAAAGAAAAGCACAATAAAGATACGTATGCTGTACTATAGTTTTAGAAGAATGGTACCATAGAGTACAACTCTGAGCTGGGCTCTGAGAATCATTACCACTTTGGACATCCTTTGTTCAATTAAGGAAGTATCCTAGAGAAGGCACTATATTAACATAAATTTGTGGTGGCTCCAGCGAAAGAACTCTGGGAGATGACTAAAAACCATTACATTGAATTCCCAATCCCTATATTTTTGCCCACCTGCATTTTTGATTTCCTTCACAAGCTAATTGTGCAATATTTCAGAGTCTGATTCTATTTGTACAGCAAAATAATGGTTTGGTCATGTATACTTATTGTGTATCTAATTTATATTTTAATATATTTAAAATCTAGTGGTCATCCTGCCATCTGGGGGAGGGGGTGGGGGGGTAAGAGGGGAAAAATTGGGACAAGAGGTTTGGCAATTGTCAATGCTGTAAAGTTACCCATACATATAACCTGTAAATAAAAGGTTATTAAATTAAAAAAAAAAAATTTGTGGTGGTTCTGGTTACTGTGGCACCTCAAGTTAATTAAAGCTTAAGGAGATTACAAGGACAGACAACTATGTAAAGAAATACACAGATTTAAACCAGAATTATAAATGAATTCATGAATGAAGTTTTTTAGAGAAGCATTATCAATTTCAAATCGGAAGTTCAAGGTAAAGAAAATAAAAAACTCAGAAATCACAAGTTAACAAATTTTTTTCAATTTATTAAGTAATTTTTGAGTACCTGCTATTGCCAAGTTCTATATTAGGCACTAGGGATACAAAGATAAAAATAAAAACAGATTGTGGCTTCAAGAAACTTAAAGTCTGTGGAGAAATGGGACATAGATAAACGCAAAATATATGCAAAGTAAATACATATCTATCTTTAATGAATGCAAAATATTTTTTAGGCACTAATAATTTGGAGAGTTAAACAAGGCCTCATGTAAGATATTAAAGTTAATCTGACACTTGAATGTAAAGATTTCAAATGGAAAGACTGAAGTGGGAGAGAGCATTAGGCTTGGGATACAGCCTGAACAAAGACACAGAGGAAGAAGAGTGATTTTATGACCATAGTGAGTATCAGGGAAGCGAAATCTCTAGACTGGAGATATGTTGAGGATTCTCAAATTGGATAAGTGGAGTTATTTGATCCTAGATATAATAAAAAAGCACTGAATTTTTCAAATGCAGATTGACAGGATTAGACAATACACATAGGATCCAAAATTAGTTAGTTTCCATCTACTGGTCATCCTGCCATCTGGGGGAGAAGGTGGGGGGGTAAGAGGTGAAAAATTGGAACAAGAGGTTTGGCAATTGTTAATGCTGTAAAGTTACCCATGCATATAACCTGTAAATAAAAGGCTATTAAAAAAATTAGTTAGTTTCACCATTCTATAAGTTAGCCTATCTTAAAAAGAAAAAAAAAAGAAACAATAGAAAAAAAATAAATCCTGAAAATATCCAAGTCCTAAGTTTATACTTCATAATGATTTTTGTTAGGAATAAAACACTGACAGTGAGGAGATGGTGACCAAACTAATGAAAATATTTCTCATATGTCTATTCCTAAAGAACAGTCATCTCATTATAGGACCCATTGCACAGCTTTAAAATTGTCAAAAAAGTTAAACAAGGCAAAACCATCAAAAAATATGTCTAATCTCTTGTAAAAAAAAAAAAACCTTTGAAAATAAAAAGTAGTAGAGAGGGACACATAAGAACAGGTAAGACTTTTCAGTTTTTTAGTAAAAGAACATTTAGAATGACATAAAGCATTGGTAAAAGGCAGCTCTAAGAAAGATCTGGCAGGCAAGATATGACAACTGGTATTATAACTTAAATCGATAAATTACCCCCTTCTCCTCTAGCCTGCCCCTAATTTTTATTTTCAAAGAGTGAGTAGCAGGCAGGAAGATAATGCAGCCCTTCATCACACCTGGAGGTGACTATGATGTTAGGAAAATCGGATTTAGGTATGCTATTTAAAAGAGGTACATTGTAAGGATTGCTACAAAGGAAGATAAACTATAGCAAGGACTCAAGTATTTGTTGTTTTTTTAATCGGAAAATGATTTTTACTTCAGCTGTTAATATTGAAAGCAATTATTCTTTGAATATTTTTTTAGAATTCACTTGTATATTCATCTAATACTGAAGTTGTTTTCTTTGATAATTTGTGTCCTGTTCAATATATTTTTTCTGAGATTGGATTATATAAATTCTGTGGCTTCCTATATTAAT